>NC_056725.1:1647242007-1647314507 GCF_019279795.1 Protopterus annectens
AATTACTACTCTTGGGTGCCAGAGAATGGATGGTTAGTCTCTGGAGAAGGATGTAATACTGGAATTGTTTTACAGTCACCAGATGTCTTAGCAAAGCTCTAGGTGTGTATTGTGACACATCTGTGCCAGATTCTGGATCAAGTTACCAGTCAGAATAGTAGTGTGGGAACCGCAGAATCAGGTGACCAGATGTGATGTCATTCTATAGCCAGCACTAAAATTATATTTAGATATCAGTGAAAGATGTGATAGTGACTCTCAGCACTCTGATACTGGAGTTGACAATAAAAACGCTCATCTACTTTCATCTTGTCTTACTCTAGTAATTAAGTAGGGAACAGTAATTCTTCAGTCAGTTAAGAAAATATACTGAGACTAGTTAAATATTATTTTTCTGTATCTGTCTGATTCTTATTATCTATGTTATTTTTATATTTCCTGTAAAATGAAACTCTGGTGTTTATTGTAAATATATATTCAGTATTTTCATGTTTTCTATTTTATTATTTATTATTAAATATATCTAAGCCTTTCATTTTGGCTGGTATTTTAGAAAATAGTTTAACCTTTGAGAGTAGCTGCATTTATTTGGTGAGACTGTGGCTGCATGCTCCTGAAAATCGTACTGCTTGGTCAAACATTACCATTTGTATAGTATTCATTTTACTTAAAGTAATTGGATACCCTGATAAGAGTCTTAAAGTAGCTGGCTGGTGGCAGTGATATAGTCAGGGTGAAGGTGACAGGTGACAGAGGTGGTACATCTGTGCCAGCCTTTCCCAGGTGTGTGTGTGTGTGTGTGTGTGTGTGTGTGTGTGTGTGTGTGTGTGTGGCTGTGTGTGTATATGTGTACGAAAATGAAAGCTCAAAGAGTGTGTGTGTCATCTACTTGGAACGAGGACACTGAGCGCTGACTTCTACACAACGAAAGGTGTAGTCTTATTTGGGTCTGGACAGGAAGTCTAGCCCCAGGTCTGCTGTGTGCTTCCTGTGGGCTCTTAAGGGAAATTGTGCTTGGTGCTTAGAGCTGCATCTGAAAATAATGTGTGCATCCATTTTTGTTCTAAGTGAACATCCTCTACCAGTGTCATTACTGAGGATTGAGACTCCTTGATTACTGGCCCAGAGAAGGGACGCCACATATTGTTGGCAGTGATGGGATATTAATTGAACTTCTGTAGCCTTTACGCAGTTGTCACTGAAGTTGTGTGTGTTCTCAGCAGCCACAAGGTAAACATACAGAGTTTCATTTTTCACAACAGTTTTATTTGTTTTTTGTAAGTTTAGCTTAGTCAGGGAAAGCAGGTAATAATGACAGCAGAGGATTATGGCAAGCTGACAGTGAGGCAGTTAGCTAAAGTGTGCATATCCAAAGAACTGGTGTATGCAAACCTGAATAAAGAGGAAACAATTCCAGCCTTAATTGCAGTTGCAGCATTGACCAGCAATCAGGAAGGCAACCAGTCTGTCAATGGTGATGTGCAGCCCTCAGAAATAGGACAGTTCACCTTTTCCTCAGTGGATTTAAAAGCCTGTCTAGAGTTAAAGAGACTTGAATTGGAAGCAAACATTTGGAATTGGAATTGGCAGAGAGATTGCGACATTTACAGGCCAAAGTAAAATCAGAAACTGCTGCATTTGGAGGTCAAACAATATGGCAGCATGCATCATTTGGAGGCTGAAGAAAATGAGAAGCAGCTTCCACATGAGAGGGACATGCTGACCCATTGACAGGAACATAGAGGTAATGGGGAAGGGAGCAACTGAATCCCAGAAGCAACAAAGGTCAGTACATTTCTTCCACAGTACAAAGAAGCTGATAATTTTGATAATTTTATTAAGGTATATTTGAAAGTGTATGTAGACAATATGATGTTGACCAAAGGCTCTGGGTACAGCTCCTGGCCCCCTTACTCCATGGTAAAGCTGTAACCACTGTTTCTAAATTGTCTGATCTTGATTCTTTAAATTATGGCAAGGTTAAACAATGTTTAATGGAATGTTTTAAGTTAACACCTGAAGCTTACAGAAAAAAGTTTCATGATGTAAGGCAGATGAAAGTATATATGATTGTATTGCTGAGATAAGCACTTATTTTCACATGTGGGCAAGTTTGTGTCAGTTCACCACTTTTGAAAGGCTGGCAGACTTTTTGATGAGGGAATAAGCCCTTAGCACTTTGCCAGAGGACACGAGAATCCGGTTTGCAGACCAGGAGTGTATCTCTGCAGATGAGCTGGGGAGGAATGAGATCTCTACTCAGCAAGCAGGACACCATTGCACAAGAAAGGGATACCCAGTGCTGCACATGGATATTAGGTAACTCATGGAAGGCAGCCTAAGCCAGCCCAACAGAGTCCTCCAGTAACAGAAGAAGCCACTAGTTCAAGTACACAGCCAATATCAAGGTTTAGATGTTTTAAATGTAACCAGAGGGGCAATGTAGCATACATATGTCCATTGAAGCAAGGTGGGAAACAAAAGGTGAGGGAACCAGCAAGTAGGAATAACAGTATCCAGTGTTACGTTGTCTGGAGACAACAGTGGTACTAAACTATCACCAGAGTTCGTATCCTATTGTAACGGATGGAAAAAAGGCCAGTGCTAAATGAGACATAGCCTCTCACATAACCATTGTGAAGCCTGTAGTGGTTAAAGAGAAGCAGTACTTGATTGGGCAGTTCACTTCAGCCAGAGCTTTAGGAGGACCCCATTCCAAATACCTTTGGCCAGGGTTCACCTGGACGGTGAGGGTGGAAAAGGAAGCAAGCAATTCAGTGTGTTTGAGGATGTCCCTGAAGATGTCCTGATAGAGAATGATTTTGATAATACAGTACCTTATCTGCATGCAGTTAAATGCAGTCAGACATGGAGATAGGCATGTGGGTCTGGTAGCCTGGGTAGACCGAGAGATACCTGACATCTGAAGGCAGGATTGATGATGTGGCTATTTCAGGGAGGGACCTACCCTTTAGCAATGATCCTGAAGTTGAGCCATGGCTGCTGATGTTCCCTTGGACAGGGTGACTGCAAGGATGAGGATGAGTGGTAGTACCCAGGCTGATAGTGAGGCACTGCTGTCAGAAGTTAATAGACTTCCTATGGAAGGAGAGTTGAGAAGGGTCACAAAGGTAGAGTTAAGACAGCCTCAGCTCTTGACCCTACATTTTGAAACTTGAAGGAGGAAACTAAGGAGACACCTGATTCTCAAGGAAAAGAGAAGTGTATATCCTGGAATAAAAGGTTACTGTATAGACAGTGGACCTCTGAGGGAGGGCTAGAGGGTGAGGTATTACAGCAGTTGGTAGTCCGCAGAGCCTACTGTCTGGCACTTCTAGCCATAGCCCATGACATTCCTTTTGCAGGTCATATGGGCATAAAGTGTACTAAGAGACATGTCATGAAGAACTTTTATTGGCCTGGGATTGAAAGTGTTGTAACATGGTACTGATGGACCTGTGAGCAGTACCAAAAAGTAGACAAGGCAGGAGACAAGGTCAAAGCTCCTTTGATGCCTTTGCCTGTGACAGAGGAGCCATTTCAGAGGGTAGCTATGGATATTGTGGGGCCTTTGAATACCCCAGGTTCCACAGGGAAGAAATATATCCTAGTGGTAGTAGATTATGCTACTAGATACCATGAGGCAGTGGCTCTCTCCTCTATTGAGTCAGAGAAGATGGCAAATGCTCCATTAGATATTTCCAGCAGGGTAGGTTTACCAAGAGAAATACTAACTGACAGAGGGGCCAATGTCATGTCAGCCCTGCTGATTTGTCTGTGGGAGTGTTACTGGGTGAAACACCTAAAAACCACCCCGACCACCCCGACCACCCCAAGACTAATGGTCTTGTGCAGAGGTTAAACTCTGCACTAAAGACCATGCTAAATGCATTTGCAGACTATTTTTAAGAGAGATTAGGACAAATATTTGCCCCATCTGCTCTTTGCATACAGAGAGATACCCCAAAAATCTATAGTTTTTTTCACCCTTTGAATTACCTTGGATTTGATTTTTGATGAGTGGGAGGGTGAGTGTGATTCCCATAAGGAGTCTGTTGTGGCATATGAACTTAACCTCAGGACAAGGCTTATGGAGCTCATGGGCTTGGCTCAGGAGTACCTTGCAGGAGACCAACAGCAGAAAAAGGTCTGGTATAACAGGAATGCTCAAGCCCGAGATTATGCTGTGAGACAACAGATGATGGTGCTCATTACTGTCTGACACAATAAGCTGCAGCCAGCTTGGGAAGGACCATTCAAAGTGGTAAGAAAGGTCAGTGATGTTAACTACATGGTAGAATTGCTAGGAAAGAGGCAGGGGCACAAACTGTACCCTGTTAACATGATGAAGCCTTACCATGATAGAGAGGCCCTTGTGCTAAGTGTGACGACTGTGCTCTGGCCCAGCAATCAAGGAGCCTCAATCCTCACCACTAATACCAGGGAGGGTGTCTTCTAGAAGAGGAAAGGATAACTAATACACACAGTAAAGTACAATTTCCCTTAAGTGCACACAGAGATCACAGTCAGTCTGGGGCTGGTTGCTCCCCTGCTCTCCAGTTCCCCAATAAGACTTCCCATTGGCACAGCTATGGGGTCCTGACCTCAGCCTAGTTGGCAAGCTAACCTCCAGTACCCTCTGTGTCCAACCAATCCTTCGTGTCCCTGCCCAGGTAGCTGACACATACCCACACCCACACTTTGTGATAAGTATTTATACAACTTCACAGACACTCCTGGGAAAGGCTGACACAGATGCTCCAGCTGTGCCCCTTTACCCAGACTATACAGTAATAATTCCTGCCACCACCAGCTTAATAATTATCAGCTACCCAAAGGCCCTTGAAAGGGTATCCAATTAGTACTGTGCAATATTATTATCCAATTGGTAATGTGACTATTCAGTCTAAGGCTTATTAGAGTGGCCTATTACGATAACCTCTAAAAATATGCAGTGTGCTCCAGAGGCTACTTCTCTACACAAACCAGCCACAGGTAAAGGTTTTAAAAATATTTAATAATAAATAATTAAAATACAAGGCAATACTACTACACCACAGAGATATCTAAGAGTTCAGAGATCACACAGAAGCTTAAAACAGTACAGTAGGACAGGTCTGATGTCAAAGAAAAACACTTAATCTAACGTTCTAATCTTTAACTATTCTTAAGAGAAAACACAGTGCTGTAATCCTACTTACAGACATATAGAGCATAGGCAGTGCTGGGTTGATGGTCCAAGACAAATGCTTTCAGTCTCTCACTGAACAATAGTTTTTAAAACACTAACAAATAGCTCTGCTAAGACCCTCCCAAATTACATCATTTTGACACTTAGGTTTTCCCAGTACTCACATTACATCATCTTGACACTTTGTCTGGAGTTCCCAGGCAAACAAACTACATTATTTAGCAAGCTAAGACCTGCTCAGGAAACTACAACAATAAAAGACATTTCACATCTATACTCTAACAATTAGTCCTTTAGTTAAGACAATAGAAAGAATGTGTTCAGCCAGATGCTTCAGCACCACTTTTTTAGATAATTGTAACTTCAAAGAACATTTGAATTGCTTGGCTTGATTTTCCTTGCAGCAGATGGCAATATTGCAACAATCATGAAGTTCACATTTTACAGTGTTTTCTTTCATTTAAAAACACAAGCCTGTATTTTACATTTATTTATACAAATGATAGAATTATGTATCAAATTCTATTTGACTAGGCTGGCAGCCTTCACCCATCTTTCCCAATCTTCACATCTCTTCACCCCTGGAGAACTCAAGCTAGTTTTTCAAGTGACCCTTGAGAAACACTGCTTGAGAGGGTTAGGTCTATCTAAGTGTACCTCACTCTATTCCCTGTCTTGAGAGCTCATCTGCATTGGCATTACTACTCCCACTGTGGTGCTGCACTGACATATCATATGCTTGCAACCCCAGGCTCCATCTTAGCAATTTGGCATTTTGCTGACTGGCTCTGTTTAACCATATTAGAGGGTTGTGATCTGTCATTACAGTGAATTTTCTTCCATACAGATAAGGCTGAAATTTCTGCAATGCCCACACTATAGCTAGATATTCCTTTTCTACAGCTGCATAGCATTCCTCCCTGGGTTGGAGCCTATGACTGAGATAAACTACTGGATGCACTTCCCCCTCTGAAGAAATCTAAGTACAGCCCCCACCCCATGGTGTGAAGCATCCACTTGCACAACAAATTCTTTGCTTAATCTGGACTGGGTAACACAGGGGGTCCTCCCAAAGCTTCTTTAAGCTTCTGAAATGCCTGCTCACATACTGGGGTCCACACTACCTTATCTGGCCTGCTGTTCCTTGTCAGGTCTGTGAGGGGAGTAGCTATGGTACTACAGCTGAGGATGAACTTTCTGTAGTACCCTGCTGTCCCTAAGAATGCCCTCACTTACTTTTTGGTAACAGGTGCAGGCCATGCCTGAATAGCTTCCACTTTGGCAGGTTCTGGCCTTATCTTACCACTCCTCATTCTATGTCCTAGGTAGGAGACCTGTGCCATACCCACCTGACATTGCTCAGCTTAATGGTCAGCCCTGCCCTCTGTAGTCTGCCCAGCACCTCCCTGACATGCTGAAGGTCCTCTGGCCTGGAATGGCTGTAAATGGCAATATCATCTAGGTAAGCAAGGGGAAAACCTCCTGCTCCTGCTAGGCTATTATCCACCAGCCTCTGAAAAGTCACTGGGGCATTCTTCATCCCAAAAGGCATCTTTGTGAACTCATACAAGCCAAACGGAGTCACAAAGGCTGACGTCTCTCTAGCACTGGGAGTCAAGGGCACCTGCCAGTAACCCTTGGTAAGATCAATGTTTGTAAGATACTTAGCCCCAACCAGCTGCTCTAAGGCCACATCTGTCCTAGGCATGGGGTAAGCATCTGACTCTGTGTGACTATTTAATTTCCTGTAATCCACACAGAACCTGGTGCTGCCATCCTTCTTTGGCACCAACACCAATGGCGAGGCCCAGGGACTGTTGGACTCTTGAATCACCCCTAGTTCCAACATCTCCTGTACCTCTTCCCTCAGAGTCCGTTTGACTCTCTCAGGCACCCTATAAGAGGCCTGCTTAATAGGCCTTTGGGGTCCTCCGTCCACCTGGTGCTGCACCAGGTGGGTGCTCCCTGGTTTCCCAGTAAACACGTCCCCAAATTCCTGCAACACTGCTCGGATTTCTAGAACCTGGGTAGGAGATAGCTGCTGGGACATTGCTACCCCTTCCACCGAGGTGTCGGCCAGAGCCTCACTGCGAAGATCAGTCCCCAGATCTCCTTCAGACTCCTCCTGCAATCCACTGCAAATACTCAGCATAAGGGCCTCCCTATCATGGTAAGGTTTCATCATGTTAACATGGTACAATTTGTGCCCCTGCCATCTGCCTAGCACTTCCACCATGTAGTTAACATCACTTACCTTTCTTACCACCTAGTAGGGTCCCTCCCAAGCTGCTTGCAGCTTGTTATTTCTGACAGGAATGAGAACCATTACCTGCTGCCCCACAGCATATTCTCTGTTTCGAGCATTCCTGTCATACCACACCTTTTTATGTTGTTGGGCTTCTGCCAGGTTCTTTTGGGCCAAGCCCATGAGTTCCCTGAGCCTTGTCCTGTGGTTTAGGATGTATACCACAACAGACTCCTTGTGAGAGTCGCACTCACCTTCCCACTAATCTCAAATTAAATCTAGAGGTCCCCTCACCCTGTGCCCATACAGCAACTCAAAGGGTGAAAAACCTGTGTATTCCTGGGGAACCTCTCTGTAAGCAAACAACAGATGGGGCAAATATTTGTCCCACCCCCTCTTAAACTGATCTGCAAATGCCCGTAGCATGGACTTGATTGTAGAGTTTAACCTCTCAACAAGACCATTAGTCTGGGGATGGTAGGGGGTGGTCTTCATGTGCTTCACCCCACAGGACTTACTAAATGGAAAACAAAGTAAAAAAAAAAAAACAGAAAAGACCAGTGGATCAGGGCAAAACCTTATTGATTTAACCTGAAATAAACCTTTTGCTGTAAGTCTGATCCACTGGTCTTTTCTGATTTTTTGACTTTCACAGACAAGCCAGCAGGTCTGACATGAAATTGGCACCTCTGTCAGTCAGTATTTCTTTTGGGAAACCTACTTTGCTGAAAATCTCTAACAAAGCATTTGCCACCTTCTCTGCCTCAATGGAGGACAAAGCCACTGCATCAGGGTATCATGTAGCATAAACCACTACCACTAGGATATACTTTTTCCCTGTGGAACTTGGGGTACTCAGAGGACCCTTAATATCCATAGCTACCCTCTGAAATGGCTCTTCAATCACAGGTAAAGGCATGAAAGGAGCTCTCACCTTGTCTCCTGCCTTGCCTACCTTTTGGCACTGCTCAAAGGTCCTGCAGTGCCCTGTTCCATTTCTGGAAATTCCAAGCCAATAGAAGTTTTGCATAATATGCCTCTTTGTATGTTTTATGCCCATATGACCTACAAAGGGAATATCATGGACTACGGCTACAAGCGTCAGATGGTAGGCTCTAGGCACTGCCAACTGCTGTACTCTGTCATCTTCTAGCCCTCCCTCAGGGGTCCACTCTCTGTATAGTAACCCTTTGTCCCAGTAGATAGATTCCCCCTTCCCTTGAGAATCAGGTGCCTCCCTAGCTACCTGCCACAGGCCTTGCAATGTAGGGTCTGAGAGCTGAGCCTGTGTCAACTCTCTCCTTGTAACCCTTCCCAGCTCCCCTTCCATAGGAGGTCTGACATCCTCTGACAGTGGTGCCTCACTGTCAGCCTGGGTACTACTACTCAGCTCTACCTTTGCAAATTACCCTGTCCAAGGGAACATCAGTACCCACAAGCAGCTGTGGCTCACCTTCAGTCTCACTGCTACAGAGCAGCTCCCTCCCTGAAGTAACCACCTCAGCAGTCCTGGCTGCAAGTATGCAGTCTGTATAGGTATCCCCCAGGATACCAGACCCACATGCTTGTTTCCTAGCCTCACTACATGTAACTGCATGAGTACAAAGTACTGCCTCGTCCAAATCCTTCCCTCTCAGGACATCTGCAGGATGGTAGTTCCATACCCCCTGTTGTCTCAAGACAACCCACTATTGGCATTTTGTCTTTCCCACTTACTGGCTCCCTCATCTTTGGTTACTCACCTTGCCTCCGTGGACACCTGTATGCCACATGGCCCCACTGGTTGCATTCAAAACATTTAACCCTAGCTCCTGGACATGTACCTGGACTAGTGGCTTCCCCTGCTACTGGTGGATTCTGTTGCGGCAGTCTGTGCTGCCCATCATGGGTTCCTTTAGACCCATGAGCAGTACTGGGGGTCCCCTTCCTGTGCAGGGCTGCCCTGCTGACCAGGTATAGGTCTCCCTCCTACCCCAACTCATTTCAAGTAGCACATTGTCTATCAGCTAACCAGATCCTCATGTCCTCAGGCAAAGTGCTAAGGGCTTGTTCCCTCACCAAAAGATCTGCCAGCCCTTCAAAAGTGGTGACCTGACATCCACTCACCCAGCTATGAAAATAAGTGCTCAGTTCAGCAACATATTCACACGCATTTTTTTCTGCCTTGCGTCTACGCTCACAAAACTTTTTCATATACATTTCTGGTGTTAGCTTAAAACATTGTAACAGACATTTCTTTACAGCAGTATAATCAAAGCAGACAGAGTCAGGCATTTGTGATATACAAGTTACAGCTTTATCATGGAGTAAGGGGGTCAGGAACCGTACCCAGAGCCTTTGGTCAACACTATACTGTTTGCACACCCTTCCAAATATGTGAATGAAACTATCAAAATTATTCCCCTCTTTAAATTGCGGAAGAAATCTACTGACCCGTTGTGCTTCTGGAGTCCAGTTACTCCCTTCCCTATTTCCTCTAAGACTCTGGCAAAGAGTCAGCATTTCCCTCTCATGCTTCCTCTGACTCTCCTTTTCTTCAGCTTCTATCTCCAAACTCCTGGCCTCCAACTCAAGTGTCTTTAGCTCCAGCTGGATTTTTAAGTCCACTGCAGAAAGGTTGAGCTGTCCATTCTCTGAGAATATTGTACCTCCACTGCCAGTCTGATTGTCCTCCTGGATGCTGTTTTCTGATGCAGCTGTAACCAAGGCTGCAATCATAGGTTCATAGATTCATAGGTATGTACTAGGCTATCAGCCCTGGGGCCTATACAAGCCCAGCCAAAAAGGTACCCTGGCTTTTGCCACCCAAGAAAATTATTTTCCTGTGCCACTGTCGAGCAGAGGCACAGAGGTGATCCCCAGAGTGAATTTCCTATTTCCCATCCAATCATCAGGATTTTTCTTGAAGAGTGCTAATGAGGAGCTTTGTTTGATATAGATAGGTAGTTTATTCCAGAGTATGGGAAGTCTCTGGGACAGGAATCTATCCCTGCGGCATGTTCTGTTTATTGTGGTGACAAGGTTTAGATCCCTAGAGCATGTAGCTCGGAGGAATTGGGATTTCTTTAAGCGGAGCATGTCCAACAGCTCTGGGTTTGACATAGCTTTGTATGTTAGGCAGAGATCACCTCTGAGTAGGCAATATGCGACTGAGTAAATCTGGAGTTTTTTGAGACGGTCTGCTTAGGGCATCTGTTTGAGGCCAGTAATTCTCTTTGTGAGGTATTTCTGCGGCCTTTCCAGTTGTTGTAGATTTCTTGTGAGGTACATACCAAAAGGGGCGTTGTACTCGAATGGGTCTAATGAGTGATGAGTAGAGGGGAACAATGACCTTTTTTTTTCGGGATGAGTAACCTTTTGTGATGAGGTGTGCCACGTAGAAGGATTTCCTGACTACTGTGGTGATGTGATTATCAAAGGAGAGACTACTTGTGTCCCAAGGTCTCTTATCACACTTTCGGTGTTAAGTATACTACCACATATGTTGTAGTTCATGGGTACAGAGTTTTTACCAAAGGGGATGACAATGCACTTTTTGGCATTGAGCTTGAGGCCATGGCTTTGACACCAGTCATCTGTCTCAGTGAGGCCCCTTTGAAGGATGTCCACATCGTTAGGAGTTTTGATTATGGCTCCTAGTTTGCAGTCATCTGTGAACTTCATTAGCCAAAGACCTTCAGTGTTAGCCTGTACTTCAGAGAAGTAGATACCAAACAAGAGAGGACACAGGACTGAACCCTGTGGTACTCCACTTGTCACTGGTCTGAAGTTAGTCAGGTTTCCATGCACCAGGCCCCTAGCCTGGCACATCTCCACCAGCTGGCTCCTTGTCAGCTTTCCCTAGTGCTGACATGCTGCCTACTCACCCTGACTAACTAAGCTACCAAAAGAAATAAAAGAATTGTGATCTGAACTCTGAGCATACACTGCGTGGCTGATTTAGAGTACAAAACACTTTCAAAGATCACTGTACATAAGCTACAGGATTCACTCTACCCACACCACTGGCAAACAGATGTGAGGATATCTTGTCCCAAACACTGCCACCACTTGTGACAACCGTGCCCTGGCCCAGCAATCAAGGAGCCTCAATCCTCACCACTAACACCAGGGAGGTTGTCTCCTAGAAGAGGAAAGGATAACTAATACACACAGTAAAGTACAATTTCCCTTAAATGTACACAGAGATCACAGTCAGTCTGGGGCTGGTTGCTCCCTTGCTCTCCAAGTCCCCAATAAGTCTCCCCACTGGCACAGCTATAGGGTGCAGACCTCAGCCTAGCTGGCAAGCTAACCTCCAGTACCCTCTCTGTCCAACCAGTGCTTTGTGTCCCTGCCCAGTTAACTGACACACACCCACACTTTGAGATAAGTATTTTTACAACTTCACAGACACTCCTGGGAAAGGCTGACACAGATGATCCAGCTGTGCCCCTTTACCCAGACTATAGGGGAAAGATGGGCGAAGGCTGCCAGCCTAGTCAAATAGAATTTGATACATAATTCTATCATTTGTATAAATAAACGTAAAATACAGGCTTGTGTTTTACATTTATTTATACAAATGATAGAATTATGTATCAAATTCTATTTGACTAGGCTGGCAGCCTTCACCCATCTTTCCCCATTCTTCACACTAAGTATTTGCAGTAGGTGGCAGAAGGAGTCTTAGGGGGATCTGCTGACTGATCTCATCGGTGAGGCTCAGACTGACACCTCCATGGAATGGGTAGCAGTGTCTCAATTGCTATCCCTTGCCCAGGTTTGAGAAATCTGAGCTGAGTTTGGAGACATGTTCATGGAGATATCTTACACCACGAGTGAGGTCATCAATGCCAACCCAAATGGGATCTCAAAACAGGGTACGGGTTAATGTATTTCCAGACAGGCTCATTTCTCTCAAGCAACATTTCTCCAGGGTCACTTGAAAAACTGCTTGAGTCTTCAAAGGGGTGAAGGATGTGATGATGTAAAGTAGTGCCAGCTATGCCAGAGAGATTAGGGTGGTGAATGTTTAACATATGTCAGCATAGCTATCTGGAGTTTTGTAAATAATTTTTATGTCATTCATATATCAAACTGATTTGTACAGATGCTTGTGTTAAAAATGCATTTGTAAAGCTGCGTGTGTTAAAATGTATCAACAGTGGGTCCTGCTGAACAGAAAAAAATGCACATTTATATCTGACTGTACTGTTCTAACTGAATAAATGTATATATGTTAACAGAAGATGCTGGAATGGAAGGTGTTAAGCTCAGCCCAGCTAACCTTAAGATAAATAGCCAGAAATTAAATGTCTTGGTCTAGGCCATTAAAATTTTATCTCACAGGCCTGAATGCAGCCAGAGACACAATGTCGGGACTGGGGTCCTGCTATTATTATGCTTATTGGTGAGCTAATAGCTACCCTGGGGTGTCAAATAATAGCTAGTTAGTCTTTGCAAAAGGGTGAAAGTACTGGAATTGTTTTACAGTCTCCAAATGTCTTAGCAAAGCTGTAGGCGTGTATTGTGATGCATTGTGCTGGATTCTGGATCAAGTTCCTAGTCAAAGCGGTAGTGTGGGAAACAAAGAATCTGGTGACCAGATGATGTTGTTTTATAGCCAGCAATTAAATTATATTTAGATATTAGTAAAAGATGTGATAGTGACTCTCAGCACTTTGTTACTGGAAGTGACAAAAAAGACACCCATCCACTTCATCTTGCCTTTCTCTAGCAAGTAAGTAGGAAATAGTAATTCTTCAGTCACTTAGGAACATACAGTGAGACTAGTTCAATATTGTTTTTCTGTATCTGTCTGAATCTTTCCATCTGTGCTATTTTTATATTTCCTGTGAACTAAAACTCTGGTGTTTATTGTAAATAAATATTCAGTATGTTCATGTTTTCTATCTTATTATTTATCATTAAATATATCTAAACCTTTCATTGTGGCTGGTCTTTTAGAAAATAGTTTAACCTTTGAGAGTAATTGCATTTATTTGGTGACAATATGGCTTCATGCTCCTGAAAATCTTGCTGCTTGGTCAAACATTATCATTTGTATAGTATTAATTTTACTAAAAATAATTAGATACCCTGATAAGAGTATTAAAGTAGCTGGCCAGTGGTAGTGAATCTACCTTATAGTCAGAGGTGTTAAATCTGTGCCACCCTTTCCCAGGTGTGTGTGTGTGTGTGTGTGTGTGTGTGTGTGTGTGTGTATGTGTGTGTGTGTGTGTGTGTGTGTGTGTGTGTGTGTGTGTGTGTGTGTGTGTGTGTGCACATGCATATGTGTGAAAATGAAATCTGAAAGACTGTGTGGGATACAGAGAAGTGATTTCTGCGTAAAGAAAGGTGGAGTCTTATTAGTGTCCTGGAGAGGAAGTCTTGCCCCAGGTCTGCATTGTACTCCCTGTGGGCTCTTAAGGGAAATTGCGCTTGGTGCATAGAGCTGCATCTGAAAATAATGTGTGTTTCCTTTTCTGTTCTAAGTGAACATCCTCTACCAGTGTCATTGCTGAGGATTGAGGCTTCTTGATTACTGGCCCAGAGAAGGCATGTCACATATTGGTGGCAGTGGTGGGATATAAATTGAACATCTGTAGCCTGTAAGCAGTTGTCACTGAAGATGTGTGTGTTCTCAGCATCTACAAGGTAAACATACAGAGTTTAATTTTTACAACAGTTTTATTTGTTTTTGCTAGTTTCATTAGGGAAACCAGGTAAAGATGACGTCAGAGGATTATGGCAAGCTGACAGTGAACCAGTTGGCTAAAGTGTGTGTATCTAAAGGACTGGAGCATGCCAACCTGACTAAAGAGGAATTTATTCCAGCCTTAATTGCCAGCAACTAGGAAGGCAACCAGTCTGGCAATGGTGATGTGCAGCCCGCAGAAATAAGACAGTTCACCTTTTCCTCAGTGGATATAAAAGCCTGTCTGGAGTTAAAGAGATATGAATTGGAAGCAAGCATTTGGAATTAGAATTGGCAGAGAGATTGTGATATTTTAAATGCCAAAGAATATGAGAAACTGCTGCATTTGGAGGCCAAATCATATGAGAGCCTGCAGCATTTGTAGGCTGAAGAAAATGAGAAGCAGCTTCTACATGAGAGCCACATGCTGGCCCTTTGACAGGAACATGAAGGTAATGTGGAAGGTGAACAACCAGATCCCAGAAGCAACAATGGTCAGTAAATTTCTTCTACAGTATTAAGAAGTTGATAATTTTGATAATTTTATTCACATATATTTGAAAGTGTATGTAGACAATATGATGTTGACCAATGGCTTTGGGTACAGCTCATGACCCCCCTTACTCCATGGTAAAGCTGTAACCGCTGTTTCTGCATTGTCTGATCTTGACTCTTTAAGTTATGGCAAGGTTTATCAATGTTTATTGGGATGTTTTAAGCTAACACCTGAAGCTTACAGAAAAAAAGTTTTGTGATCATAGACCTAAGGCAATTGAAAGTGTATATGATTATACTGCTGAGATAAGCACTTATTTTCACAGGTGGGTGAGTGGGTGTCAGCTCACCACTTTTGAAAGTCTGACAGACTTTTTGGTGAGGAGAACATGCCCTTAGCACTTTGTTTGAGGACATGAGAATCTGGTTGGCACACCAGGAGTGTAAGTCTGCAAATGAACTGGAGAGAAAAGGAGATCTCTACTTAGCAAGCAGGACACCCAGTGCTGAATATGGATATAAGGTAACCCATGGAGAGCAGCCTAAGCCACACCAACAGAGTCCATCATTAACAGAAGAAGCCACTAGTTCAGGTACATAGCCAATATCAAGGTTTAGATGTTTTAAATGTAACCAGAGGGGCAATGTAGCATACAGATGTCCACTGAAGCAAGGTGGGGAACAAAAGGTGAGGGAACCAGCAAGTCGGAATAACAGTATCCAGTGGTACATTGTCTGGAAACAACAATGGTACTAAACTATCATGAGAGTTTGTATCCTATCTTAATGGATGGAAAATAGGCCACTGCTAAGTGAGACACAGCCTCTCACATACCCATTGTAAAGCCTGTAGTGGTTAAAGAAGAGCAGTACTTGATTAGGCAGTCCAGTCCAGACAGAGCTTTAGGAGGACACCATTCCAAATACCTTTGGCCAGGGTTCACCTGGACTGTGAGGGTGGAAAACAAAGCAAGAAAGTCAGTGTGATTGAGGATATCCCTGCATTTGTCCTTGTAGGGAATGATTTTGATAATGCAGTGCCTTGTGTGCATGCAGTTAAATGCAGTCAGGCTTGGAGACAGGCACGTGGGTCTGGAAGCCTGGGTAGACCAAGAGATACCCCACACCTGAAGTTGAGACTGGTGATGTGGCTATTTCAGGGAGGGACCTACCCTGTAGCAATGAGCCTGATGGTGAGCAATGGCTGCTGATAAATACTGATGTTCTCTTGGAAAGGGTGACTGAAAAGATGGGGGTGAGTGATAGTACTCAGGGTGATAGTGAGGCACTGCTGTCAGAAGTTACTAGACTTCCTATGGAAGGGGAGCTGAAAAAGGTTACAAAGGTAGAGTTGAGACAGGCTCAGCTCTTGACCTGACATTACGAGACTTGAGGTAGGAAGCTAAGGAGACACCTTATTCTCAAGGAAAAGGGGACTCTGTATCCTGGAACAAAGGGTTACTGTATAGAGAGTGGACCCCTGAGGGAGAGTAGAGGGTGAAGTAATACAGCAGTTGGTAGTGCCCAGAGCCTACTGGCTGGCAAATTAAGCCATAGCCTATTTTCTTTTGCAGGTCATATTGGCATAAAGTATACCAAGAGACATGTTATGCAGAACCTTTATTGGCCTGGGATTGAAAGGGCTGTAAGAAGATAAGGTCAGGACAGTGATAAAGCTGAAACTGTAGCCAGGTGCACAAATCCAATAAATACAACTCCAGACAAATGCCAGATACTTTAATAAAACAAAAAAGCTTTCAGATTACAAATCCTTCTGCAGTGTTAGATTCTAACACTGAAGAAGGATTTGTTATCCAAAAGCTTTGTTGTTTTATTAAAGTATCTGGCGTTTGTCTGGAGTTGTATTTATTGGATTGAAAGGGCTGTAACAGGGTACTGCAGGACCTGTGAGCAGTACCAAAAAGCAGACAAGGCAGGAGACAAGATCAAAGCTCCTTTGATGCCTTTGCCTGTGATTGAGGAACCATTTCAGAGGGTAGCTATGGATATTGTGGGGCCTCTGAATACCCCAAGTTTCACAGGGAAGAAATATATCCTAGTGGTAGTAGATTATGCTACTAGATACCACAAGGCAGTGGCTCTGTCCTCTATTGCAGCAGATAAGATGGCAAATGCTTCATTAGATATTTCCAGCAGGGTAGATTTCCTGAGAGATACACTGACTGACAGAAGTGCCAATTTCATGTCAGACCTGATGGCTTGTCTGTGGGAGTGCTATGGGGTGAAGCACCTAAAGACCACCCCTACCACCCCAAGACTAATGGTCTTGTGGAGAGGTTAAACTCTACACTAAAGATCATGCCAAAGGCATTTGCCGACTATTTTTAAGAGAGAATAGGACAAATATTTGCCACATCTGCTCTTTGCATACCAAGAGGTACCCCACAAATACATAGTTTTTTTTCACCCTTTGAATTACCTTGGATTTGAATTTTTGATGAGTGGGAGGGTGAGTCTGATTCCCCTAAGGAGTCTGTTGTGGCATATGTCCTTAACCTTAGGACAAGGCTTACCGAGCTCAAGGGCTTGGCTCAGGAGTACCTTGCAGGAGACCAACAGCAGAAAATGTTCTGGTATAATAGGAATGCTCGAGCCTGAGGTTATGCTGTGGGAGAGCAGATGATGGTGCTCATTACTGTCTGACACAATGGGCTGCAGCCATCTTGGGAAAGACCATTCAAAGTGGTAAGGAAGGTCACTGATGTTAACTACATGATAAAATTGCTAGTCAAGAGGCAGGGGCACAAACTGTACCCTGTTAACATGATGAATCCTTACCATGATAGAGAGGCCCTTGTGCTAAGTATTTGCAGTAGGTGGCAGAAGGAGTCTTAGGGGGATCTGCTGACTGATCTCATCAGTGAGGCACAGACTGACACCTCCGATGGTAGGGGTAACAATGTCTCAATGGTTATCCCCTACCCATGTTTGAGAAATCTGAGCAGAGTCTGGAGACATGTTCATGAAGATATCTTGCACCAGGATTGAGGTCATCAATGCCAACGCAGATGGGATCTCAAAACTGGGTACAGGTTAATGTATTACTAGACAGGCTCATTTCTCTCAAGCAATGTTTCTCCAGGGTCACTGAGAAACTAGCTTGAGTCTTCAAAGGGGTGAAAGATGTGATGATGTGAGGTAGTGCCAGCTATGCCAGAGAGATTAGGGTGGTGCATGTGTAACATATGTCAGCATAGCTAGCTGGAGTTTTGTAAATGATTTTGATGTCATTGATATATCAAACTGATTTGTACAGATAACAATAAAATGAGATACTTATAGGCAAAACAAAGCACAGTGAGCATATACAATAAACCAAATCGTACTTTATTTGGGTAAGCACTTTCACCACATCAGCTTGGCTTCATCAGACCTTAATAACACACGTTTATTCATCATACACGTATAAAACATTGTAAGTTAAAACATCCAATGAAATGTCTCGTCTCCCCCCCATACATTAATGACATCATCATCCAAGTTAACTTAAAGGCATGTCATGCTTTTTAATAAAGTTAAGCATTTGAGTACTCCATCATGACATCCAAAATATATCTAAACTTATATATCCAGAATCACCTAGGTAAGCCTCTAGCCTTGAGTATGGGTTTAATGGAAACCTCTTCATTAATTCCAGCTCCCTTGTCAGCTCTAAATTTCAAAATTCATCTCAATTCTGCCCCTTCAGTTTTGTTCTCCACATTACCCAATCTAGCTGTTTCATGTATAACTTCAATCACCCTAAATTTAAAATTATGTTCAATTCTTGTGTTCAGGACATATTTAGCTATGGCATTATTTTTATTACCATTCTTAACACTGTATAGATGCTCTCTTATTCATTCCCTAAGGGAGCGATCTGTTTTTCCTATGTAGAATCTTTGGCAGGGAACACATCTTGCCATATACACTATATGTTTGGTATTACAGTCAGCCCTCATGCTGAAACTATAGTGTTTACCCATGTATGAATGTGTAAATTCAACTGAATCATTGTCTATGTGCTCACAATATCTACATTTACCACATGGATATGTCCCTTCACACATACTATGTGTTTGTTTAACCTTATCTGGATAGCAAAGTAATTTTTTCATTGAATGGCAACTTTTATAGCAATAATGTATGGGGGGAAACAAGACATTTCATTGAATGTTTTAACTTACAATGTTTTATAAGTGTGCCTTGAATAGATGTGAGTTAAGGTCTGAAGAAGCCACACTGATGTGGTGAAAGCACTTACCTAAATAAGGTATAATTTGGTTTATTTTATATGCTCGCTCTGCTTTGTTTTGCCTATAAGTATCTGATTTTATTATTTGGTTTATATTACTATGGCATTACGTTTACCCATGGACTATTTTTACTTTGTTGCTGTTTACTTGTGTTGGAGGTCAACGGGAGTATGGCGAAAAGCAGAGGAATTAATGTGTTGGAACTTGGAACCGTTCCACCAGAGCAAGGAGATTTGTGAAAACATCAAGGACTTGAACGTATGTTATTGGAGGATGTTAATCCTCTATTGGGACACAATTTTATTATGAACTGTGATAGTGAAGTTGATGAAAGCGTCTATGATACTGTGGCCTTGAGAAGGTGACTGAATACCCTTGAAGACTGCCTATATAAGCTAAAGAGACTGCAAATGCAGAGATTCCATTTTGAGGCCTGCCTTAAGTAGCGAGTGGTTCCTATGGGTCTAAGAGTTCTTAAAATGCAGACCTATGGAACCTAATACCACAAACTACTAGGTAGTTGGCAAAATTTAAACATTGAAACAGGCCTGGGGTATATGAGACTGATGAACAAATTTTTTAAAACTGAGGAAGACAAGTTAATCTGTGAAATCCAGAAACTACAGGAATCATATCAAACATTTCTGCCAATGGCAGTTGATAAAGCAGTTGATGGTTTGACTGATAATGTGACTGCTTATGAATGACATTTGATTAATCAAAAGAAGAAAAAGCTAGATAGAGATGTTACTGATTTTAGAGGGGGCCATGTGTTTTCTTGGCCGAGGACTGAAAATATAAGTAAGCAAGAGAATGAGTTAAGTGAGGGGATTAATCAATCATAGAGCAATATGGCAGCGGAGAATATTCCTGAGAATGATAATAGGAAAATCAACAAAAGGAATTGTTTGCAGAGTGGAGATGCGATTACGAGCCAAGTTGCTGTGCCAGTAGTGATGGAAGTGGAGAGAAAAACACATGAGGTACCTATGGTGGTTAAAAGGGAACAGAACTTAATGGTGGAACAACAAAAATGTTCTAAACCACCTTTTCCTATTTGTATGGAGAAGGTGCAAGAAGTATATTGACTGAAGAGTCGAGGGCGGACGAAATGGAAACAACACATAGACCCAGTGCAATATCCAACTATCAAAAAGATATGGGACTCAAAGAATTGTTAGTTTTAATTTTATCTAGGAAGACATTAAGTGAGCTAGAAGTGATTGTACTTAATAAGGGTCTATCTTTATCCCTGCAAGGAATGCAGATATTTCACAAACATTAATAGATTTGACAGTTTTTACTAGTAATGCTATGCTTAAGTTGATGCATTCTGCTAGTGAAAACACACATAATTATGATTTTAAAAAGTTGAATAATTATGTGCTTGTGAACCACCCCATTCTCAAAACATATGCTAGGATTTGTGAAGGTGAGTTACATCATTTATTCGAAGAAGGGGGATATGGTAAATGTTTTTATAATTTAACACATGCTGAACAGTAAGCTCTAAAGTTGATTAAAGTAGGTAATTCCATTGTTATTCAACCTGCTGACAAGGGTGGCATGATTGTGGTGATGGATAGAGAATATTACTATGATTCAGTTAAGGCTATGCTTGGAGATGGGGATATATATTTGAAAATGAGTTCAGGGTACATTAATAGAATAATTAGAAGGATTCAAATAAAGTTGAATGATTATTTGAGGAGTTACTCCATCACGAAAGAACTTATACAGTTTCTTGCAGTAGATTACCCAATGGTACCCATGTTGCAGACATCACCGAAGGTATATAAGAGCTTGGTTAAGCCACCCTTTAGACCCATTGTAGTGGGTAGAGGGTGGGTAACCGAGCCCTTCTCTATTTTTATAGAAAAACAAGTGAGACGTGCTGGATAAATCTGAAATAATATTGAAAGATAGTAAACATTTTGTACAAGATTTATTTACTTTTAATAACACGTTTTACGAGCGAATCTGCACTGAAGGTAACTATGGATGTAGTATCATTGTTTACAATTATACCCAATGAACAAGGCACTGAATTTTTGAGGAGGTATTTAAGGGAATGTAGCAGTTATGATGAAATGCATATTAGATTGATATGCAGTTTTATGGAAATGGTGTTGAAAAATAATGCCTTTGTGTTTGATGGCCATTATTATTTGCAACAACATGGGATAGCCATGGGGATGAGCTGTGCGAATAGTTATGAATTCAGTGGTAGCGCAATGGGAAGTTGAGAAGTTGAGAGAGTTTTTTGCACAGACATGTTTAATAAACACGTTACATTTTACTGACGTTTTGTGGATGACGTGTTTTTGATTTGGGAAGGAATGCAACAACAGTTAGAAATGTGAGTTTTTACATACTACATCTGACTTTCTCAAGTTCACCATCAAGTCGTCATCATTTATGATAGAGTTTTTGGATGTTATGGTTACTAGAGAGCATGATTTATCGTTTACCACCAGTCTTTATAGAAAAGAATGTTATAGAAATCATATTTTACATAGGGGCAGTATGCATCCCAAGAGAGTATTTAAAAACATAGTTAAAAGTCAGGGGATGAGAATGTCAAGGTTACAACATAAGGAGGAAGGCTTTAAAAGAGGGATAGAACAACTGGAGTGTAATTTTGAAGCTAGGGGATATAAACAAAATGAGATGAAGGAAATCTTGACTGAAGTGGAAGGGATGAGAGGGGGAAGGGTGAAGCCATATTTTGAGCAAGTGTGAATGGCGGCAGTAGATGCAGGAGTGACTGTGAATAAAAAAGATGGATATGGACAAGTTAAGTACACTGTTTTATACTATACTGTTAATAGCATCAAGCAAGTGATTGAGAAAAATTGGCCCATTCTTTTAACAGATGAGAAGACTGCTAAACTAGTGCAGATGAATCCGAGTTATTGCTATATAAATTGCCAATCAATGAAAAAATTACTTTGCTATCCAGATAAGGTTAAACAAACACATAGGATGTGTGAAGGGACATATCCATGTGGTAAATGTAGATATTGTGCGCACATGGACAGTGACTCAGTTGAATTTATACATCCAGACATGGGTAAACACTATAGCTTCAGCGTGAGGGCTGATTGTAATACCAAACATATAGTGTATATGGCAAGATGTGTCTGCTGCCAAAGATTCTACATAGGGAAGACAAATCGCACCTTTAGGGAGCAAATAAGAGAGCATCTATACAGTGTTAAGAATGGTAAAAGAAATAATGCTATAGCTAAATATGTCCTGAACACAAGGCTTGAACATAATTTTAAATTTAGGGTGACTGAAGTTATACATGAAATGGCTAGATTGGGAAATGTGGAGAACAAAACAGAAGGGGCAGAACTGAGATGGATTTTGAAATTTAGAGCTGACAAGGGAGCTGGACTTAATGAAGAGGTTTACATTAAACCCATACTCAAGGCTAGAGGCTTACCTAGGTGATTCTGGATATATGAGTTTAGATATATTTTGGATGTCGTGATGGAGTACTCAAATGCTTAACTTTATTCAAAAAGCATGACATGCCTTTAAGTTAACTTGGATGATGATGTCATTAATGTATGGGGGGTGAGATATTTCATTGGATGTTTTATAAGTGTAAGTTGAATAAACGTGTGTTATTAAGGGCTGAAGAAGCCACTCTGATGTGGTGAAAGCGCTTACCTAAATAAAGTACGAGTTGGTTTATTTTATATGTGCGCTGTGCTTCGTTTTGCCTATTTGTATCTGATTTTATATGGTTTATATTACTACGGCATTACGTTTAACCGTGGACTATTTTTACTTTGTTGCTGATTTGTACAGATGCTTGTGTTAAAAATGCATTTGTAAAGCTGCTTGTTTTAAAATGTGTCAACAGTGGGTCCTGTTGGACAGAAAAGAAATACACATTTATATCAGACTGTACTGTTGTAACTGAATAAATGTGTATATGTTAACAGATGATGCTGGAAGGGAAGGGGTTAAGCTCAGCCCATCTAACCTTAAGATGACTAGCAAGAAATTAAATGTCTTGGTCTAGGCCATAAGGGTTTTATTTCACAGGCCTGAATACAGCCAGAGACACAATGTCTGGGCTGGGGTCATGCTATTATTATGCTTAGTGTTGAGCTAATTGCTACCCTGGGGTGCCAGAGAATAGTTGGTTAGTCTCTGCAGAAGGGTGAAAGTACTGGAATTGTTTTACAGTCTCCAGATGTCTTAGCAAAGCTGTAGGTATTCATTGTGACATATCTGTGCCAGATTCTGGATCAAGTTTCTAGTCGGGGGTAGTGTGGAAACCAATGAATCAGGTGACCACATGATGTTGTTCTATAGCCAGCACTGAAATTATATTTAGATATTAGTGAGAGATGTGATATTGACTCTCAGCACTTTGTTATTGGAACTGACAACAAAGACACTCATCCACTTCATCTTGCCTTTCTCTAGCAAGTACGTAGGGAACAGTAATTCAATTCTTCAGTCAGTTAGGAAACTACAGTGAGACTAGTTCAATATTGTTTTTATTTATCTGTCTGAATCTTTCCATATGTGTTGTTTTTATATTTCCTGTGAAATGAAACTTTGGTTGTAAATAGATATTCAGTATTTTCCTGTTTTCTATTTTATTATTTATTGTTAAATATATCTAAACCTTTCATTGTGGTCAGTCTTTTAGGAAATAGTTTAACCTTTGAGAGTAATTGCATTTATTTGGTGACACTATGTCTTCATGATACTGAAAGTCTTTCCGCTTTGTCGAACATTACCATTTGTATAGCATTAATTTTACTAAAAGTAATTGAGTACTCTGGTAAGAGTCTTAAAGTAGATGGCTGTTGGCAGTGAATCTACTTTATAGTCTGGGTGGAGGTGGCAGAGCTGGTAAATCTGTGCCAGCCTTTCCCTGGTGTGTGTTTGTGTGTGTGTGTGTGTGTGTGTGTGTGTGTGTGTGTGTGTGTGTGTGTGTGTGTGTTTGTGTGTGTGTGTGTATATGTTGAAAATCAAATCTCAAAGAGTGCATGTGTGTCATCTACTTGGAACATGGACACAGAGCAGTGATTTCTGCATAAAGAAAGGTAGGGTCTTATTTGGGGCCTGGAGAGAAAGTCTAGCCCCAGGTATGGAATGTGATCCCTGTCTGCAATTAAGAGAAATTTTGCTTGGTGGAGAGAGCTGCATCTGAAAATAATGTGTGCATCCATTTTTGTTCTAAGTGAATGTCCCCTACCAGTGTTAGTGGTGAGGATTGTGGCTCCTTGATGACTGGCTTAGAGGAGAGGCATCACATATTTCACTGCATTTTGAGTCTCCGTGTCACTGAGTAATTAAAAGATGAGATTTCTACAGCATCCATTCTTGAAATGACAGCCAGGATATTGTTAGTCAGCTAGTGTAGCATTGCAATAATTTTATCTAATGCAATGCTACTTGGGTGATGATTTGCACCACTCTTCTAGAGAAAGAAGCCCTAGTTATATTACAAATTTCAAAAGAAATAAAACTGCAAATTTGCATTTATTAGAGAGCAGCCAGCTTATTGGATCTAGCCAAGGTGCAGGACCCCCTTACCTTCCACTGTTGCTTGATGCAACTAGCTCCTGTTTGTCAGGATCAGCAGTCCAAACGAGCATCTAGGATAGCATTCCATTCTCTTCCCCATACCTCTCAACCTGCAGACATTGAAAATAAGAACAAAGGCCCTTGAAAATAGTTACATCTAGACAAAAATCTGGACATCTAATTGGTGTTAAACACATAACTCTTTCCACTAATAGTAGCAATGTGGAATATGATGCAGAAACATGTGTTTAATGAACTGAGTGAGTTAAAAATTATGGAAAAATATAAACAAATTATCAAGGAGACAGTGTAAAATTTGTAGACTGTATTGAGCTTTATTGCAGCATTCTACCACACAAGGTCATTTATTTTTGCTTCAGGAAAAGGAAGATATAAGATGTATGTCCTCTTTCTTTAAATTACTGTTGCCTCTAGAAGGCTGGTCATGTAGTGTTATTTTTATATACCAGTTAATTTTGAAAATCATGTGATCAGTGGGAATCAGAAGCATGTGTGAAAGGGTGAATCAAGCCTGAATATAGGGATATACTCCAAAAATAGAGACATCCTGTTCAGGGTAAATCAGGCTTGAAAATAGAAATGCTCCTCCTAAATAGGGACATTCGATAGGTCCAACCTCCATTACCCATGAGGAATAATAAGATAAACAAATCTGATTAATCCCTACTCTACTGCAGGCCATGTATATGTCTTAGTTTGCATAAGAACCCATAAAGTCTAATAAAAATGACACTATTTTCCCTTCTATAACTTTGGTGCGCTAAACCTAAGTCCACTGATGTAGGCTAAAAGTAACAATAGCTCTTCTTGGAGGGTCTGTATTTCAACCATGAAAAAGTCAGTTCAGCGACCGGTTTTTACATCGAAAATGCCATTCTTCTAACTCACTCACGTGGGGGGCTGTGTCCCCCCAAAGATGCCGCTAATTATATATACCAACTCCGAGATCACACTACAATGAGGAAAGGGAAAATTTTCTCATCTTCACTGTACCACAATCTCACTATAACAGTTCGTTGAACGGCATTTTTGATGTAGAATGCCGTTCACTGAAATGACTCTTTGAACACGTAATATAGACCCCTTCTTGGACTGTGGCCAATGGCAAGGAAATGCTCAAACCTTGCAATCACTTAAATTGAACTCTATTAGCCTTTTCTCTGAAGTATGAATTTCCAGAAGAAAGCAGCTAATACAAAAGTATGTAAACCAGCCTTCACCATTTTCTTCCTCTCCCACAACCTATTAATGTTACATGTAATGTGACACTGTCATGGTCTGAGTGTAAAGAGCAACTGATTTACTTTTGATAACAAAGAATAGAAGCAATTTAAATATAGAACAGGAAGCAATGCTCTGCAACCTTGGTGATGCTTCCATTAATGGTTCATGGCAAGTTAAGAAAAATATGCAAAATATTCAGATTCTGATAGCAAAGTACCAGTATAAAATATTGAGTAGATTAATTTCTTTATTGCTAAGTAACATCTATTTGAGTTCCATAGCTGGAATCAAACAAGTCAAATGTTACCTAAATGGCATGGAGGTGCTCCCTATGTATATAACTCTAGTCCTTGGTGAGGGAATAAGCTGAGAAACAAAGCAATTTATATAAACAAATAAAATAATGCATCACATAAATATGAAGGTAAAAAGGCTTTAATAGAACTAGCACCTCAAGTTAACAAACTTTTCAAAGGTTAAATAAGATACAAAAAAATGAGATAACTATATACTGAAAAAAACTCCCTCCAGTTATTAAATTAACTTATAGGAACACTGTCCAGGGAAGTTCATTATTCAAGCCATCAGGATGCAGTGTTTTGAACTGCAAAATATACATCATTTCCATTTTGTCAAACAACACAGATCTATAATTCTCTATATAACCCACCCTACATGCATCCTGTCTCATAACAAAGAATTTCAGGCAAGATGCATTCCCTTCATGGCATTTTCACATGTGTTCAGCTATGGAATATTCCATATTTTATTTCTACAATACTTAAGATGTTCCATAGATCTTATTTTCACCATCTTACTGGTTCTACCTATATAGAACAAATTGCAAGAACATACTATTGCATAAATAACCATAGAAGAAAGACATAAAAAAAACTTCCATAGACATGAAATTCTCCCTTTAGAAAAGTCCAAAAAGTATCCCTGGCTAAAATATTATAAGCCTTGCAGTCCTCACAAGGTATGGTACCAAAAGTATTAGCCCCAATAGAAACATAAGCAGAGATGTTAAGTTTTCTATCTTGCCTTCGTTCTTACTGGTTGGTATTGGAACCAATCCTCGGCTCCGACTCAGCCATCTTTAATAGCTCAAGAGCTGTTTACTGGCTCAAGGCTACCCCTCATCCCATAATGCCTAGCGATAGCTGCCCAGATCTTGTTTGCCGCTTCAGCTGTGAGGTGTCGTTTTTCTGGCTCAGGCTTGTATAGAATTTTTTGTGTAATTTTTCACTAGAATTTAACTCTTTTAGTACATTATCATTAGCAATAGTTTTGTTTCTGTGTAGATAAATGTTTATTTTATAGTATCCCTCCTTTTTGTAGAACTCATTTAACTTAGAGAGTCCCCCCCCCCTTCTAGGTTAGCCATTTAAGTTAGAGGCTTTCCTACTGTTCTTCTTATAGGCTAGCTGTTTAAATTAGAGGCTTTCCTATTATCTTCTTAAAAAAAAAAGAAAATCCTTTATCTATAGCCTTTCTAGTAGGTCTGTTTTTGTTCTTGTAGACAAAATATTGCTCCCTTTTATTGTTGTCATATTTGGCTGGTTTCCTTCTACTGTAAAGTATGTCAAAGAATCTAAAGTTTCTGGGTTTGTGACTCATGCTGTCAAAAAATGTCTCTAACAGATGGGCACACTTCTTGCATCTATTGTTTAGGCGCTGTGCACATGCAGGACTCTTGTTCTATTTGCCATGCCTTTAGTCCAAGAGTCCTGCAGGAGCTTAAGAATAAGTTGATTCTTAGGGGTCTTTTAAAACTTCAGGATTCACCGGCCAAGAGCTCACAGCCAGTGAAATCCCCTAAATCCAGTAAGCCATCGGCTCCATGTTCGGAGCCATCTTTGGTTCAGGATTTACCTTTTACATCAGTTCCGGCTGGCACCGACAAGACAATCTCCCCATCAGCTCCATCAGAGGCTTTGGAGCCATCGTGGAGCCACAAGAGGCTGAGGTCCCCTTCCCTAGAGTTGGTGCATTCAGCTCCTTGGTCTCCTTTACTTCAAAGTGAGCATAGTCACCGATCCTCTCGATCCTCTAGGCTGTTGGATCATGATGTGGAGAGAATGGTCAGTAGGTTGCTAAAGTCGCAGGCACTATCTAAATTGTTGTCCAGCCCTCCTCAACAGGTATCGGCTCCGTCCATTTCTTTTGATGTTCCTCCTCCGACTCCAATGAGTTCGGAGCCGGAGTTCGTTGGGGTTCGAGTAGTGGAACTGTCGGCTCTGATAACTCTATCTCCTTCGTTTCCAACGTCGGCTCCGATTCTCTCGGTGGTATCTTCCATCGAGGGATCTGGGTGCCGAGGCTCCCTCGTTGGCTGCGAGGGGGCAACTGGCATCGGACCCTTGTCTGATCCCATTCTCCCTCTCGGGGCTTCGGCGCAGGTGAGCTTGGCTCCAACATCATCCTCAGAGCTGCCCCCCTCGGTGCGGAGAAAGATTTCTATTTCTTCAGAACTGGAGCTTTCTCTGCATCTGGGCAGGGACACCTTCGATGTCATGAGGAGTGTGCTGTCCTCTGAGTCAGATCCACTTTCAGCCTCACTGTCTCCGTCCCTTGTAGTGCCTGTGCCAACCTCTGCTCCTCCTCCAGACCCTAAGCATAGGGAACCGATGCTCCTGGACACCCCATTGGGTGTTTCCTCCTCTTCAGAGGCCTCTCCTGATCCCTCAGAGGAGCCTCCTCAGAAGAAAAAGTGTAAGAGGAAGCACATTGACTCCTCCGAGTCTGTCACTTCTGATACAGACTTAGATGATTCAGAAGGGTCCCCAAGATCCCCCTCTGAAGATGTTTCCTTCTCGGACATCCTAGAAATGCTTAAGCAGAGGGGGAACTGGAATCCCCTAACCCCTACCGAGGATGAGTCTGTATTTCTGGATGCTTTCGGTTCTCGACCTTCCACCTCCTGGGTGTCTCAGCCTTTCAATCCACTTATGACAGTGGTGGCTCGAAAGACTTGGTCAGCTCCAGATACAGTGGAACCAACTCTGAGTAGACCCGGTAAATTCATTACAGCACCCCAGGATAAGTAATTCCTTTCAAAAGGTCTTTCTGTTCATGCCATGGTGGTAGCAACAGCCACCAAAAAAGAGTTAGCGGAGACCTCTTCATCTGTACATCCCCCTAACAAGGAGTCTAGGATGATGGACAGATACAGGAAGCGAATGTTCACTTCAGCGACCTTCTCTATGAGGTCACTGAACTACTTTTGTCATTTTACCTGACTTCAAAGGGACCTCCTTAAAGAGCTTGGAGATACCCTTCAAGATCCAACAGCTGAGGGAGCACAAGCCAAGGTAGCTTCCCAGCTAGCGACGCTTAATTCTGTTGTTAACTCCTCCATGAGGCTCATTTCCTATGCAGCCAATGGGGTGAGTAGAGCCGCAGGTATGGGTGTGGCCCTTAGGAGGCATGCGTGGATGTGGCTGTGTAACTTTGCAGAACCCTTTCGAGCATCCTTCACCAACACTCCCTTTGATGGTTCCTTTCTTTTTGGACTACAGGTAAAAAACACTTTGACTAGGTGTGAGCAAGAAGGCAAGACTCTCTCTGCTGTGGGAGTCCGTTTTTCCACTCCCTCTAGACCTTACTCCAAGGGTCACAAGAGTGGGAAGATGTGATTCCGTAAATCTCAGGGAGTCTTGCCTGACACACGTAGTGATTTTTCCTCCAGAGGCAGATGGGGAAACAATAATAATAGATGCCGCCCTCGTGGCAGAAGGGGTCCAGAGAACCAGGGCAACAGAGAATCTTTCTCTGATAAGCCCTTCCAGCATCCCTGAAGGGTTGCCCAGCTGCTCACCTCTGGAGGCAGTCGGGGGAAGACTTTCACTGTACCCAAAAGCCTGGCAAACTTTAACACAGGACAAATGGGTATGGTCCATTATATCCGGAGGTTACAAAATTCCCTTCCATCAACCCCCTTTACAGTCAAGGAAGACTCTTCCAGATGTTCCACCCAATCTGAAGGTGCAAGCAGTAATAGAAGTTTCAAAACTGCTAGAAAAAAGAGTCATCCAGTATGTCCCGGCAGACGAGCACAGATCCGTAACTTATTCAAGATTCTTTTTAGTATCAAACAAGACAGGGGACTGGAGACCGATTCTGGATCTCAGCAGACTAAACAGGTCTGTGCAAAGAACAAAGTTTCGGATGGTCATGCTACAGCCTATTCTACCCTTTCTGGGTCAGGACAATTGGATGTGCTCGATAGATCTTCAGGACATGTACTACCATATCAAGATGGACAGGTACTCCAGGAGATATATTCGCTTCCGGCTGGGGGCCAGTCATTATCAGTTCAGAGCTCTGCCCTTTGGTCTCACCACAGCCCCCAGGGTGTTCACCAAATGTATGGCAGTGGTAACGGCTCACCTGAGATGTCAAGGATTCCAGGTGTTTCCGTATCTAGATGACTGGCTCCTTAATGCTACCACCAGGCATCAACTCCTACAAGCGCGGGACTACACAATCACAATCTGCTCCCAGCTAGGTATTACGATAAATTTCGAAAAATCTGCCTTGTTGCCCTGTCAATCTATCACTTACATAGGAGCAGACTTAGACACAAGAGATATGTTTGCAAGGCTACCGCCAGAAAGGGTGTCTGCAATTTGCCAGCAAGTACAGGTTCTGATGCAGAGCAAAAGGATCCAAGTCAGGTACGTCCTTCAAACTCTGGGTTCCATGTCAGCAGCCATTTTTCTAATTCCACTAGCGCGCTTTCATATGAGAATTCTTCAGTGGCTTTTGTTTACACAGTGGTCTTTCCAAGAGCTACCCATGACTCATATGATCATAATCACGGATGCATGCAAAAGACATCTTTCTTGGTGGATGGTCTACCCACTAGTTACTCAGGGCAGACCTTTCATACAACCCCCTCCGGTAGCCACAGTGACGACAGATGCCTCCCTGAAAGGGTGCGTGGGCATTATCTGGGCAGGACAGTCCAAGTCACTTGGCAACCTCACGGGTACTATCTGCACATAAATGCCCTAGAAATGAGAGCCGTGCTCCTGGCGTTGCAAGCCCTTCAAGACTCTCTTCCTTCTGGGACCATTGCTATTCAAACGGACAACATGTCAGTGGTGTGGTACTTCAACAAGCAGGGCAGAACCAGATCCTATCCCCTGTGTTGAGAAGCACTCGCACTTTGGCAGTGGGTGATTTCCTCCCAACTTTTTCTGATTGCAACGCACATCCCTGGGAGATCCAACATCATAGCGGACAGGATCAGCAGAGCTATCCTCATGCCTCTCGAGTGGTCTCTGAATCAGGAAGTTGCGAATCTTATTTTCCACAAATGGGGACAGCCTTGCTGCGATCTCTTCGACACCCCCCTCAACAGCAAATGCAGCAACTACTTCTCCCTTCTTCTGCTTCCAGGTCACATACCCAGAGACGCTCTAGTCCATGATTGGCCCCAGGGACATCTATATGCCTTTCCTCCTTTCCCCCTGATACCCAAACTTAGACAGAAAGCAATATCATTGGGTTGCAAAATGATCCTCATTGCCCACTACTGGCCTCGACAGATATGGTTCCCATTCCTGCACCGTTACCTTCTCGATCAGCCCTGGACTCTGGACCCAATTCCAAACCTCCTGGTTCATCATTCAGGCAGGTTGCATCAGTCCCTCAAAACTCTCCAACTCACAGCTTGGTTTCTCCACTTCCAACCATAGCCAGGCTTCCTAGCATTTCCCCAGCAGTCCGTGAGATTATTGTCTCTTCACACAAGTCTACAATGAGGAAAACTTATGCTAGCAAATGGAAACATTTTTCCTGTTGGGCAAAGGTTAGGAATGTGGATCCCTTTTCAGCCCCAGTCCATGAAATTCTGGAATTCCTAGCACAACTGTTTCACTCCGGGTCCGCTTCTGCTACGATCAGGGTACAATTGGCAGCCATTTCTAACTTTCATGTTGGTTTTTCGAATTCTAACATTATGTCTCATAAGCTCTGTAAAGCTTTTTTGAGAGGGACAACTCTTCTTAGGTCTCCAGTGAGAGATCCCCCTCCTCCTTAGGACCTTAATTTAGTCCAAACTTCCTTAATTCTGACCCCTTTTGAACCAGCAGTGTCCTGCTCTATCAAGTTTCTGTCTTGCAAGACACTCTTTCTGGTAACTATTACTTCAGCCAGACGCATCTCCGAACTTCAGGCGCTATGTGTTTGTCCTCCCTACTTGATTTTTCATAAGGACAGGGTTAGTCTGAGGACTAATCCTTCGTTTCTACCCAAAGTCTGCTCAGAAGATAATTTAAACCAATCTATAGATTTTCCTGTGTTTTTCCCTAATCATACCAACAAGGCAGAGTACAAACTACACCAATTGGATGTTCATAGACAATTGCTTTTTTACCTGCACAGAACTAAGGAAATAAGGAAGTCGGACCAACTATTCCTTTCTTATGCCTTGGGCAAACAAGGTCTCCTAGTTTCCAAGGTAACTTTATCTAGATGGTTGTCACATACTATTACTTTAATTTATCAGTTAAGGAGCAAAGAGTTACCTATTAAACTGAAAGGTCATTCTCCTAGGGCCTTGGCCACCTCTGTAGCCTTCCAGTCTAGGTTGCCCATGGATTCTATCTGTGCAGGTGCCAGGTGGGCAAACCCTCATACCTTTATTTCTCATTACAAGTTGGATATGGTCTCCAGGAGCAGAGCTGACTTTGGTTCCACTGTTCTGAACAGTCTGTTCCACTGAGCCACCCAGGATATTAGGTGCTAGGGACGCTGTCCCAACCAGCAAGAATGAAGGTGAGATAGACAACTTAACATAAAGAAGTTATGTACCTAGCATGACGTTCCATGTTAGTTGTCTTCATCTCACCTTCCTTCTTGCGTCCCACCCACCGTCTCCCTGTCCTAGTGGGCCGAGAGGAGTTTCTGTTTCACTGGCTGTCTGTTCTCTTGTTTTTCCTCTATTGTCTTAGAGCTCTCTGCATATCAGTTCCTACACCTATTTGCTTTGCCATACCTCCCCATCCCGTTTTCTCAGTTTTTGCTTCTAACTGACTCACTCTTTTACCTCTCACACTGTCCTGTACTCTCTTTAAACACTTTCTACTCAATTGTTACCCTTACTCACCTCTTGATAGCCTTATAACTCACTTCTACACTCTCTCACTTTGAGTCTTACCTGCAGAATTCACCTACTTAGCAGATTGTCTTCCTTGAAAGTCCACTCTCTTGTCTCTACCCGCTTTGTTCGCCCTGTGGGCTCACTCCGCTCCCCTGCCCTGCCCCCAATTCTCACCCATCCACACTGGTCCTACATTTATTCCTCTTGAAGACACCCCCCCATTTCAAATACTCCAATCACACCCATCACATCATTACCACACCCAGTCTCATGTTCTCACAACACACACACACTGATACCTCACATCTCACCCACCTTAGTAATAAGTACCTCCTACTGGCTCACCTCTTAACATACCCTATAAAACCTCCCTCCAACTGTAAACTCTTACCTCTCTAACAATATTAAGTTCTACCCAATTATACCCTTCCAATTATGACTATTAATACTGATCTCTCTCATACCAGCTCTAACTAGTACCTATCTCCTAACATCCTTTGAACAACCCTTCCACTATACCCTCCTCATCCCTTCCAAACACAATTTAACACCTACACTAACAAAATCTCCCAACTTCCTAACTGGCATTTCTAAACCCAGCTACCTACTAGCTAAATTTCACAGACTAGTACACATCAAATATAACAACCTAAAAACTAAACAAACATTTAACCATTACTGTAAGCCTCTCCAACCTAAGTACTTTATATTTCTCCACTCCTTAACAGACGGGGACATTCTTCAAATCCTGGCCCAACATCCATCACTGCCACTACAAACTGTTCCCAAGGAAAAACTACCACTTTACCTCTATGTTTGCTTATCAGAAACATAGTTAAAACCCAAAATAAAAGATAATGAAATCACCCCTCCAGGATACAGTATCATTCAGCTAGATCGCAAATCAAAAAAAGGAGGAGGAGTAGCAATTCTCAATAAAGCACACACACAACTTAGCACTATGAATCTTAACCTATCTTTAAACAACAGTGCTGAAATAATTATCTCCAAATTCCAGCTTAACAGACATAACGCCATAAACATAATCTGTGTGTATCTTTCCCCAGGTAACAACATCTGTATACTTGAACATATCCTAAATTTTCTCTCTTCTAATCTCTGACAGGAAACCATAGTCCTAGGAGACTTTAATATTGATTGGAATTCATGCAGCAGTACAAACCCTACAAACCATATTAACCATATTAACCTTTATGGTTTCTCACAAGCTATTAACTCCCCCACCAGAATTAATAGAATTAAAAATAAAGAAAGCACCTTGGATTGGATTCTTACTAATAGTCCTCACCAAACTTACACAACAGGAACTCTCCCAGACGACCTTATTGACCACCTGCTAATATACATAATCAGACATAAAACCAACCCAACTTTTCCTAACACTTTTAGAACAGTTCGCACCAAAAAGCATTTTAACCCTGAGCTGTTCCAAACAGAACTTAAACAATGTAATTGGTCACCATTAAGATCCCTCCCTATAAACAAAGCAGTTGAATACTTTATCTCCACATTCCTAACAATCCTGGACCATCACGCCTCAATACGTTGTACTAGAAATAAAGCTAAACCTGCACCTTGGCTCTCAAACAAAACTAGGCAACTAATCCTTCACAGAAATAAATCCTGGGCAAAATGGCGAACTACTAAGAATTCTGCAGATCACCTAGCCTATAGATAACAAAGAAATAATACAAAAAAAGCCATCCTACTAGACAAAAAGAACCACTATCTCCAGCTACAACAATCCTCCCTCAGGGAACCACAAAAGTTTTGGACTAGTATTAACAAACTTCTTTATCCAGGTGAAGCTATTACCCCCAACCCTTCAGGCTCTAACCCTGAAAATTTAACAGAAACAGCTAATGCCTTTAATTCTTTCTTTACCAATACTATCCAAACTTTGGCTAGCCAGATATCCCCTGATACCTCTAAACTGCAAACTCCCACTACCAAACCACCCCCAGCATTTAATTTAGAACCAGTGCCTATATCTTATATCTGCTCCCTACTCCAAAAGCTAAAACCAACTACCCCCTCAGCTGACAAACTCCCAGCTGAATTCCTGCAAAAAGCAGCTAAAGCCATAGCTTATCCCATCTCCACACTGCTAAATAGAACCATAAATGAAGGAATTATCCCATCCATCTGGAAAATTTCTCATATCATCCCACTACATAAAGGTGGTAGCTCCAATGACATGTCCAACTTTCGTCCAATAGATATACTCTCCCCACTTGCAAAAATAATGGAAAAGTGCATCCACAAACAGTTACTTAACCATCTTCTCCATCACAACCTACTAGCTAACTGTCAACATGGATTTCGACCTTTTCACAGTACCACTACTGCCTTGCTTTCCTTCACAAACTGTATCAATGAAAACCGTAACAACAATATTCTTTCCTCGGCAGTCTTTGTCGATTTATCAAAAGCTTTTGACATGGTTAATCACCAAATCCTTCTACATATTCTGAAGTCCCTATCACTTGACCCACTATCTATTAAATGGTTCACATTCTACCTTGAAAACAGACAGCAGGTTGTACTCTAGCAAAATAAACTATCTAATCACCTTCCTATCTCACTAGATGTCCCACAGGGCTCCATATTAGGCCCTCTCTTGTTTTCCATTTATATCAATGACCTTCACTTAGCCATTCCACTCACCACATGCATTCAATATGCAGACGGCTCTACTATAGTCTGTTCAGCCACCTCCCAGGCCAAACTCCAGTCTCTTACACAAAAAGCTTTCAATACAGTAGAACTCTGGTTCTCTAACCGCTGCCTCCTATTAAACCCCCAAAAACTAAACTTTTACTCTTTACACCAACCCAAAAAGTCTACCCCTTTACACTTCCCTCTCACATCAAATAATGGCACTCTTATTTCTCCTGACCCAACAACTAAACTATTAGGAATTACAATTGACAATAATCTCAACTTTGATACCCACATAAATACCACGGTAAAATCAGTTAACAGAAAATTAGGATCCCTCTACAGAATAAAACCCTTTCTTCCACCAGTAGCTAGGACTACTATAGCTAGAACTCACTTATTCTTAACCCTTCTTTATGCCGCTCCCATTTACACTAGTCTCTCAAAAAATAACCTTAACAAACTAGCTATATCCTATAATAACATTGCCAGGTTCGCTACAGGCTCTCCTTTTAGAACTAATCACTGTCTAAATCTGAAACAACTAGGCTGGTTAGAATTACTGAATCAGATTCAATTTCATCAACTTACAATAACACATAAGACCCTTTATCAACCCAGCAACACTCCCATACTCTCCAGCTTCATTATACCATATAACAATCTCAAAAATCTGCGCTCCTCAAACAAAATGCTTATGAAGACTACTAAATCTAAAAACTTAGCAGGCGACTCCTTGTTCTCTAACTCTCGGAAAAGTATGGAATCAACTACCACCTGACCTTACATATCAGACCTCTCTCCCACTTTTTAAAAGAAATCTAAAGCTTTATTTCAATAACCACTGGTTATGCTCCTGTACAATCCCTGACTAACATTTCTCTTGACTCTAATCTTCTACCTTCATTTATTATAACCTTCTTAAAATGCTTCTATATCCTTTAGTCTTGCATAGAAATTTAATGTTTACAATTATACTATAACTTCTCTAGTGTACTACCCTTCTAAGATTTGTTTATCCTATAATTAGTATGAGTAGCTCATCTTCTAAAAAAAATATATACATATATATATATATATATATATATATATATATTTACATTTTTTAACAATTTCTTTAGCTAAGGTTTTATATTATAATTACTGCTGTGTAAAACTGTTTTATGTTATATCCACTATTAATTTTGTAGGTTTTCCTGGAGATTTTCTCCCAGGGCCTCTACTAAAAATGGACATATATCCAGTTAAACTAGCCCGGTCAACAAATGTAAAATAAAATAAATAAAATAAATAGAAAATATGGCAGGTATAGTCAACTAATTATTTGACTGGTTTATTCTCTTGTTATGTCTGGAGTTAGCTATTTCAAATGAGATCTGGGTAGCTATCGCTAGGCATTATGATATAAGGGGTAGCCTCGAGCCAGTAAGCAGCTCTCGAGCTATTGAAGATGGCCGAGTCGGAGTCGAGGATCGGCTCTGATCCCAACCAGCAAGAAGGAAGGCGAGATGAAGACAACTAACATGGAACGTTATGGTAGGTACATAACTTCTTTTTATCATCCTTATAGCCAAACCTACTATGCACCAACCTTATCTTTAAACTAGACCTTATTCTGTAAGAAATAAAAGGAAAAGCAGGAAGAGCCAGATACAGGATCTTGTCCCATAACAGAATTTGCTAGTGTGCTTTAATCACTTAGGTATTTTTCAGCATGTTGTTATATCTAGTAATGAAAAAATAGGTTCAATATCAAATACTTTAATGTTATTAGCAGTCCATATTATTGTACCAGTACTGAGTCATTATGACAGTAGTTAATACAAAACATCCGGATACTGAGAACCTCTTTTTATGAGAGCTCTGGAAACATGTATTGACAGTAGTCTGGTCTTTGACCAACACATGGCCAAGGTAGTAAGAAAATAATTCTATGTCGCTCAGCTTACAAGTAAGGGCATGGCATCTAGGTCCAAGGAAGTCATAATGCCACTTTATTCATCTCTTATCAGACTCATCATTGAAAATCATTGGTCATAGAAGTCATTTTAAGCCTAGTGGCTTCAACCCGATTTAATACCGTAGAGGTACCAATTAATACCCAAGATTGCATTTAGTGATGACTGCCCATGTCTAGGAGGGTTGTGGGCACTATTCCTGGTAAGAAGTTATGGTACTCCATCCACTCATCCAGATTCCTCTTGAACAGTGTCATAGACGTGACTTAGAGGCATGTACCTGACTAGACATATGCAATAGTTGGAATGCCCATAAAGGCTGCTTACCAGGAGAATTCAGGGTATAAACATGTTAACCTTTATGGATTGCCTTAAAGCCCTAGCTCTGTACTCTGTCTCCTACAGATTACTGACAGGTGATCTTTGCCTGGCATACAAGGCATCCTCAAATCCAGCTCTGATAGACCTTTAGCATATCCATAAAATGAACAGCATAAGAACCATGATATCAGACCAAATAAAACAATTTAAATTTTGCGTGTGGCATAAATAAGACATATTGGAGAGACAGATATGTGTCTCAGAGGATTCCTGTGTTTTGGAGCAGGTTCCCCATCCATGTGAAGCAGAGTCCATCCCTAACCCTATTAATGTGTAACCTTGACCAATTGCTGAGAAACTGGAAATTCACCACAGGTCTGGTCCCCATGTTTCTGATAGACAGAGGTAGGCAGTAAAGCCCAAACTAACATCTCCTTCCCACATAACCTCTAGAAACTTCTTAACTAACAACACCCATGATACATAGAGACACATTTAGGTTGGATTGTATGGCTAGGCTTATAAAGGCCCTGGTGGTCATTAGCCTAGGACATACCTATGAACTTGTTACAATTAATATTTCCAAACAGAATAAATTAAAAGTATTGCACGATCAAGCCACTCAAATAAATTCACCCTTGGGTAATGAATGCCCTAGTATATATATAACTGCTGTGAGCAAATGGGCAAAAAGTAGAAGCTTTACCACAAATTACATAACTATTTAAACCTGGGATAGTATTATCATCTGTTTCCACTTCCTCACAAGCTGTATAAAAAGAAATGTTAGAAAGTGAACCCAAGGAAAATGAAAAGGAAGAAGAGGACTTCCCAGCATGACTCTGTAAACTAAATGCCTTCAGATTTGTTACATTATCACACTGGCTCATAAAACAGCATCTAAGCTAGTCTTTCTAATAAACTTGTGAATATCAGTCGATAATTCTCATAGAATGGGAAATTCATGGTTTGTGCAACATCTAAAGAGGTAGTTGGCATATCAAAAAGACAGATTATTTATCACACACAGAATCATCACTTAAGTAAGTCACAAAATGAGGATGAAAGAACTCATAAATAACATGCATGGCTTTTTTAGAACCTACTGTTTTTTTAATCTCTCTCTCTTTCTCCCCTTCTTTTTTTATTGAATAATTGGAAGAAGGGTGTTTAGTCTATATTTATTTCTTGTTTGTATCCTATTTAACCTTTGAAGAGTTTGTTAACTGGAGGCAACCCTTCTATTAAAGCCTTTTTTACCATCTCCTTGTGTTTGTTTGAGGAACAAAGCCCCTATCATGACACAAATTTGAGCAAATCACTGAACCTATAGTGATAAGCCAATGCTAAATAGCAAATTCACCTACTCCTCCACTTCGGAATCCCACCTATCAAGTCAAGCTCGATGCAATAAAGTCAGGAAGCATTGCCTGCCAATTCATTAAAAGAGAAGAAAAGAAAAACTCAAGTGAAGCCTTGACTGCAAGCTCAGTATATCTAAAATCCCTGCTAGAAGAGAACGCTGGAAAAAGCTTAAAGGTACCAAAAGTTCCAAGAATTACAGGGTTTGTTTCATCACACTTGCCTCCATATCCAGGCCCAGAGAGAAAGCCAAGAGCTAAGTGCCTACCACATTACACTTGGACATGTGCAAAATACCGACTAGACATATCTTTCATTTCATTGTTTTATTTATTTATTATTTTGTTTGCATTCATAGGGATCTCTCCTCCTGCACTGACATTACCTCCTTTTTACACTTGCCATTTTTGCAACCCAAGCATGTGACTCCCTGTGTACCTTCAGTGGTAACAGAAAAAAAAAACTGAAACACATCAAAAGCAGAGCATCACACCATGGGGTAGACTCCTTCAGCAGCATGGCGACCCTCGGCCAAAATCACCCATGTAGTTCTTAACATCATTGTCTAACCTGTGCAAAAAGACAGCGCATGGTGTAGCAAGAGATATACGTCATCTCTTCGGCAGAACAGTACAGAGCACCAAAACTAAATGTCAAACGTGACCCTTATTACACCTAAAACTGATGTCTCTCCATAATGAACACTACTCCTGTGATTAAAAGGAATACCACTAAGGTCACTGTTCACCAAATGTATGGCAGTGGTCATGGCTCACCTGAGATGTCAGGGATTCCAGGTGTTTCCGTATCTAGACGACTGGCTCCTTACTGCTTCCACCAGGCATCAACTCCTGCAAGCACGGGACTACACAATCACAATCTGCTCCCAGCTAGGTATTACGATAAATTTCGAAAAATCTGCCTTGTTGCCCTGTCAATCTATCACTTACATAGGAGCAGACTTAGACACAAAAGATATGTTTGCAAGGCTACCACCAGAAAGGGTGCCTGCAATTCACCAGCAAGTACAGGTTCTGATGCAGAGCAAAAGGATCCAAGTCAGGTACGTCCTTCAAACTCTGGGTTCCATGTCAGCAGCCATTTTTCTAATTCCACTAGCGAGCTTTCATATGAGAATTCTTCAGTGGCTTCTGTTTACACAGTGGTCTTTCAAAGAGCTACCCATGACTCACATGATCATGATCACGGATGCATGCAAAAGACATCTTTCTTGGTGGATGGTCTACCCACTAGTTACTCAGGGCAGACCTTTCATACAAACCCCTCCGGTAGCCACAGTGACGACAGATGCCTCCCTGATAGGGTGCGGGGGCATTATCTGGGTAGGACAGTCCAAGGCACTTGGCAACCTCATGGGTACTATCTGCACATAAATGCCCTAGAAATGAGAGCCGTGCTCCTGGTGTTGCAAGCCCTTCAAGACTCTCTTCCTTCTGGGACCATTGCTATTCAAACGGACAACATGTCAGTGGTGTGGTACATCAACAAGCAGGGCAGAACCAGATCCTACCCCCTGTGTCGAGAAGCACTCACACTTTGGCAGTGGGCGATTTCCTCCCAACATTTTCTGATTGCGACACACATCCCTGGGAGATCCAACATCATAGCGGACAGGATCAGCAGAGCTGTCCTCATGCCTCTCGAGTGGTCTCTGAATCAGGAAGTTGCGAATCTTATTTTCTGCAAATGGGGACAGCCTTGCTGCAATCTCTTCGCCACCCCCTTCAACAGCAAATGCAGCAACTACTTCTCCCTTCTTCCGCTTCCAGGTCACATACCCAGAGATGCTCTAGTCCATGATTGGCCCCAGGGACATCTTTATGCCTTTCCTCCTTTCCCCCTGATACCCAAACTTAGACAGAAAGCAATATCATTGGGTTGCAAAATGATCCTCATTGCCCACTACTGGCCTCGACAGATATGGTTCCCGTTCCTGCACCGTTAACTTCTTGATCAGCCCTGGACTCTGGACCAAATTCCAAACCTCCTGGTTCATCAATCAGGCGGGTTGCATCAGTCCCTCAAAACTCTCCAACTCACTTCCAACCTTAGCCAGGCTTCCTAGCATTTCCCAAGCAGTCCATGAGATTATCGTCTCTTCTCACAAGTCTACAACGAGGAAAACTTATGCTAGCAAATGGAAACATTTTTCCTGTTGGGCAAAGGTTAGGAATGTGGATCCCTTTTCAGCCCCAGTCCACGAAATTCTGGAATTCCTAGCACAACTGTTTCACTCCGGGTCCACTTCTGCTACGATCAGGGAACAATTGGCGGCCATTTCTAACTTTCATGTTGGTTTTACAAATTCTAACATTATGTCTCATAAGCTCTGTAAAGCTTTTTTGAGAGGGACAACTCTTCTTAGGCTTCCAGTGAGAGATCCCCCTCCTCCTTGGTACCTTAATTTAGTCCAAACTTCCTTAATTCTGACCCCTTTTGAACCAGCAGCATCCTGCTCTATCAAGTTTCTGTCTTGCAAGACACTCTTTCTGGTAACTATTACTTCAGCCAGATGCATCTCCGAACTTCAGGCGCTATGTGTTTGTCCTCCCTAATTGATTTTTCATAAGGACAGGGTTGGTCTGAGGACTAATCCTTTGTTTCTCCCCAAAGTATGCTCAGAAAATAATTTAAACCAATCTATAGGTCTTCCTGTGTTTTTCCCTAATCATACCAACAAGGCAGAGTACAAACTACACCAATTAGATGTTCATAGATAATTGCTTTTTTACCTGCACAGAACTAAATTAATAAGGAAGTCGGACCAAATATTCCTTTCTTATGCCTTGGGCAAACAAGGTCTCCTAGTTTCCAAGGTAACTTTATCTAGATGGTTGTCACACACTATTACTTTAATTTATCAGTTAAGGAGCAAAGAGTTACCTATTAAACTGAAAGGTCATTCTACTAGGGCCTTGGTCACCTCTGTAGCCTTCCAGTCTAGGTTGCCCATGGATTCTATCTCTGCAGGTGCCAGGTGGGCAAACCCTCATACCTTTATTTCTCATTACAAGTTGGATATGGTCTCCAGGAGCAGAGCTGACTTTGGTTCCACTGTTCTGAACAGTTTGTTCCACTGAGCCACCCAGGATATTAGGTGCTAGGGACACTGTCCCAACCAGCAAGAATGAAGGTGAGATAGACAACTTAACATAAAGATGTTATGTACCTACCATAACGTTCCATGTTAGTTGTCTTCATCTCGCCTTCCTTCTTGCGTCCCACCCACCGTCCCCCTGTCCTAGTGGACCGAGAGGAGTTTCTGTTTCACTGGCTGTCTGTTCTCTTGTTTTTCCTCTATTGTCTTAGAGCTCTCTGCATATCAGTTCCTACACCTATTTGCTTTGTCAAACCACCCCATCCCGTTTTCTCAGTTTTTGCTTCGCACTGGTTCACTCTTTTAACTCTCACACTGTCCTGGACTCTCTTTAAACACTTTCTACTCAATTGTTACCCTTACTCACCTCTTGATAGCCTAATAACTCACTTCTACACTCTCTCACTTTGAGTCTTACCTGCAGAATTCACCTACTTAGCAGATTGTCTTCCTTGAAAGTCCACTCTCTTGTCTCTACCTGCTTTGTCTGCCCTGCTGGCTCACTCCGCTCCCCTACCCTGCCCTCAATTCCCACCCACCCCCACTGGTCCTACATTTATTTCTCTTGAAGACACACCCCCATTTCACATACTCCAATCACACCCATCACATCATTACCACACCCAGTCTCACGTTCTCACAACACACACACTGATACCTCACCCACCTTAGTAATAAGTACCTCCTACTGGCTCACCTCCTAACATACCCTATAAAACCTCCCTCCAAATGTAAACTCTTACCTCTCTAACAATATTAAGTTCTACCCAATTATGCCCTTCCAATTATGACTATTAATACTGATCTCTCTCATACCAGCTCTAACTACTACCTATCTCCTAACATCCTTTGAACAACCCTTCCACTATACCCTTCTCATCCCTTCCAAACACACTTTAACACCTACACTAACAAAATTTCCCAACTTCCTAACTGGCATTTCTAAACCCAGCTACCTACTAGCTAAATTTCACAGACTAGTACACATCAAATATAACAACCTAAAAACTAAACAAATATTTAACCATTACTGTAAGCCTCTCCAACCTAAGTACTTTATATTCCTCCACTCCTTAATAGGCGGGGACATTCATCAAAATCCTGGCCCAACATCCATCACTGCCACTACAAACTGTTCCCAAGGCAAAACTACCACTTTACCTCTGATCAATCTACCTATTTCACTCTCCATTGCTCATCTTAACATACGTAGCATATGCAATAAAATCCCTCAAGTTCATGCACTTCTAGATGTCCACCGATTTGATATCCTTTGCTTATTAGAAACATGGTTAAAACCCACAATAAAAGATAATGAAATCCCCCCTCCAGGATACAGTATCATTCATCTAAATTGCAAATCAAAAAAAGGAGAAGGAGTAGCAATTCTCTATAAAGCACACACACAACTTAGCACTGTGAATCTTAACCTATCTTTAAACAACAGTGCTGAAATAATTATCTCCAAATTCCAGCTTAACAGACATAACGCCATAAACATAATCTGTGTGTATCTTCCCCCAGGTAACAACATCTGTATACTTGAACATATCCTAAATATTCTCTCTTCTAATCTCCCACAGGAAACCATAGTCCTAGGAGACTTTAATATTGATTGGAATTCATGTAGCAGTACAAACCCTACCAACCATATTAACCTTTATGGTTTCTCACAAGCTATTAACTCCCCCACCAGAATTAATAGACTTAACAATAAAGAAAGCACCTTGGATTGTATTCTTACTAACAGTCCTCATCAAACTTACACAACAGGAACTCTCCCAGACGACCTTAGTGACCACCTGCTAATATACATAATCAGACATAAAACCAACCCAACTTTTCCTAACACTTTTAGAACAGTTCGCACCAAAAAGCATTTTAACCCTGAGCTGTTCCAAACAGAACTTAAACAATGTAATTGGTCACCATTAAGATCCCTCCCTATAAACAAAGCAGTTGAATACTTTTAACTCCACATTCCTAACAATCCTAGACCATCACGCCCCAATACGTTGTACTAGAAATAAAGCTAAATCTGCACCTTGGCTCTCAAACAAAACTAGGCAACTAATCCTTCACAGAAATAAATCCTGGGCAAAATGGTGAACTACTAAGAATTCTACAGATCACCTAGCCTATAGACAACAAAGAAATAATACAAAAAAGCCATCCTACTAGACAAAAAGAACCACTATCTCCAGCTACAACAATCCCCCCTGAGGGAACCACAAATGTTTTGGACTAGTATTAACAAACTTCTTTATCCAGGTGAAGCTATTACCCCCAACCCTTCAAGCTCTAACCCTGAAAATTTAACAGAAACAGCTAATGTCTTTAATTCTTTCTTTACCAATACTATCCAAACTTTGGCTAGCCAACTATCCCCTGATACCTCTAAACTGCAAACTCCCTCTACCAAACCACCCCCAGCATTTAATTTAGAACCAGTGCCTACATCTTATATCTGCTCCCTACTCCAAAAGCTAAAACCAACTACCCCCTCAGCTGACAAACACCCAGCTGAATTCCTGCAAAAGCAGCTAAAGCCATAGCTTATCCCATCTCCACACTGCTAAATAGAACCATAAATGAAGGTATTATCCCCATCCATCTGGAAAATTTCTCATATCATCCCACTACATAAAGGTGGTTGTGGTATAGTGGTAGCTCCAATGACATGTCCAACTTGCGTTCAATACCTATACTCTCCCCACTTGCAAAAATAATGGAAATGTGCGTCCACAAACAGTTACTTAACCATCTTCTCCATCACAACCTACTAGCTAACTGTCAACATGGATTTAAACCTTTTCACAGTACCACTACTGCCTTGCTTTCCTTCACAAACTGTATCAACGAAAACCGTAACAAAAATATTCTTTCCTCTGCAGTCTTTGTCGATTTATCGATAGCTTTTGACATGGTTAATCACCAAATCCTTCTACATATTCTGAAGTCCCTATCACTTGATCCACTATCTATGAAATGGTTTACATTCTACCTTGAAAAAAGCCAGCAGGCTCTACTCTGGCAAAATAAACTATCTAATCACCTTCCTATCTCACTAGATGTCCCACAGGGCTCCATATTAGGCAATCTCTTGTTTTCAATTTATATCAATGACCTTCACTTAGCCATTCCTCTCACCACATGCATTCAATATGCAGACGACTCTACTATAGTCTGTTCAGCCACCTCCCAGGCCAAACTCCAGTCTCTTACACAAAAAGCTTTCAATACAGTAGAACACTGGTTCTCTAACCGCTGCCTCCAATTAAACCCCCAAAAAACTAAACTTTTACTCTTTACACCAACCCAAAAAGTCTACCCCTTTACACTTCACTCTCACATCAAATAATGGCACTCTTATTTCTCCTGACCCAACCAGTAAACTATTAGGAATTACAACTGACAATAATCTCAGCTTTGATACCCACATAAATACCATGGTAAAATCAGTTAACAGAAAATTAGGATCCCTCTATAGAATAAAACCCTTTCATAACCTTCTTAAAATGCTTCTATATCCTTTAGTCTTGCAGAGAAATTTAATGTTTACAATTATACTATAACTTCTCTAGTATACTACCCTTCTAAGATTTGTTTATCCTATAATTAGTATGAGTAGCTCATCTTCTAAAAAAAATATATACATACATATATATATATATATATATTTACATTTTTTAACAATTTCTTTAGCTAAGGTTTTATATTAAAATTACTGCTGTGTAAAACTGTTTTATGTTATATCCACTATTAATTTTGTAGGTTTTCCTCGAGATTTTCTCCCAGGGCCTCTACTGAAAATGGACATATATCCAGTTAGACTAGCCCGGTCAACAAATGCAAAATAAAATAAATAAATAAATAAATAAAAAATATGGCAGGTATAGTCAACTAATTATTTGACTGGTTAATTCTCTTGTTATATCTGGAGTTAGCTATTTCAAATGAGATCTGGGTAGCTGTCACTAGGCATTATGGTATAAGGGGTAGCCTCGAGCCAGTAAGCAGCTCTCGAGCTATTGAAGATAGCCGAGTCGTAGTCGAGGATCGGCTCCGATCCCAACCAGGAAGAAGGAAGGCGAGATGAAGACAACTAACAAGGAACGTTATGGTAGGTACATAACTTCTTTTTGTCATCCTTATAGCCAAACCTACTATGCACCAACCTTATCTTTAAACTAGACCTTATTCTGTAAGAAATAAAAGGAAAAGCAGGAAGAGCCGGATACAGAATCTTGTCCCATAACAGAATTTGCTAGTGTGCTTTAATCACTTTAGGTATTTTTCAGCACTGTTGTTATATCTAGTAATGAAAAAATAAGTTCAATAACAGATACTTTTCTATTATTAGCAGTCCATATTCTTGTACCAGTACTGGGTCATTATGACAGTAGTTAATACAAAACATCCGGATACTGAGAACCTCTTTTTATGAGAGCTCTGGAAACATGTATTGACAGTAGTCTGGCCTTTGACCAACACATGGCCAAGGTAGTAAGAAAATCATTCTGTGTCGCTCAGCTTACAAGTAAGGGCATGGCATCTAGGTCCAAGGAAGTCATAATGCCACTTTATTCATCTCTTATCAGACTCATCATTGAAAATCATAGGTCATAGAAGTAATTTTAAGCCTAGTGGCTTCAACACAATTTAATACCGTAGAGGTACCAATTAATACCTAAGATTGCATTTAGTGATGACTGCCCATGTCTAGGAGGGTTGTGGGCACTATTCCTGGTAAGAAGTTATGGTACTCCATCCACTCATCCAGATTCCTCTTGAACAGTGTCATAGACGTGACTTAGAGGCATGTACCTGACTAGACATATGCAATAGTTGGAATGCCCATAAAGGCTGCTTACCAGGTGAATTCAGGGTATAAACATGTTAACCTTTATGGATTGCCTTAAAGCCCTAGCTCTGTACTCTGTCTCCTACAGATTACTGACAGGTGATCTTTGCCTGGCATACAAGGCATCCTCAAATCCAGCTCTGATAGACCTTTGGCATATCCATAAAATGAACAGCATAAGAACCATGATATCAGACCCAATAAAACAATTTAAATTTTGCGTGTGGCATAAATAAGACATATTGGAGAGACAGATATGTGTCTCAGAGGATTCCTGTGTTTTGGAACAGGTTCCCCATCCATGTGAAGCAGAGTCCATCCCTAACCCTATTAATGTGTAACCTTGACCAGTTGCTGAGAAACTGGAAATTCACCACAGGTCTGGTCCCCATGTTTCTGATAGACAGAGGTAGGCAGTAAAGCCCAAACTAATATCTCCTTCCCACATAACCTCTAGAAGCTTCCTAACTAACAACACCCATGATACATAGAGACACATTTGGGTTGGATTGTATGGCTAGGCTTACACAGGCCCTGGTGGTCATTAGCCTATGACATACCTATGAACTTGTTACAATTAATATTTCCAAACAGAATAAATCAAAAGTATTGCACGATCAAGCCACTCAGATAAATTCACCCTTGGGTAATGAATGCCCTATTATATATATATAACTGCTGTGAGCAAATGGGCACAAAGTAGAAGCTTTACCACAAATTACATAACTATTTAAACCTGGGACAGTATTATCATCTGTTTCCACTTCCTCACAAGCTGTATAAAAAGAAATGTTAGAAAGTGAACCCAAGGAAAATGAAAAGGAAGAAGAGGACTTCCCAGCATGACTCTGTAAACGAAATGCCTTCAGATTTGTTACATTATCACACTGGCTCATAAAACAACATCTAAGCTAGTCTTTCTAATAAACTTGTGAATATCAGTCGATAAGTCTCATAGACTGGAAAATGCACGGTTTGTGCAGCATCTAAAGAGGTAGTTGGCATATCAAAAAGACAGATTATTTATCACACACAGAATCATCACTTAAGTAAGTCACAAAGTGAGGATGAAAGAACTCATAAATAACATGCATGGCTTTTTTAGAACCTACTGTTTTTTTAATCTCTCTCTCTCTCCCCCTCTTTTTTATTGAATAATTGGAAGAAGGTTGTTTAGTCTATATTTATTTCTTGTTTATATCCTATTTAACCTTTGAAGAGTTTGTTAACTGGATGTAACACTTCTATTAAAGACTTTTTTATCATCTCCTTGTGTTTGTTTGAGGAACAAAGCCCCTCTCATGACACAAATTTGAGCAAATCACTGAACCTATAGTGATAAGCCAATGCTAAATAGCAAATTCACCTACTCCTCCACTTCGGAATCCCACCTATCAAGTCAAGCTTGATGCAATAAAGTCAGGAAGCATTGCCTGCCAATTCATTAATAGAGAAGAAAAGAAAAACTCAAGTGAAGCCTTGACTGCAAGCTCAGTATATCTAAAAACCCTGCTAGAAGAGAACGTTGGAAAAAGCTTAAAGGTACCAAAAGTTCCAAGAATTACAGGGTTTGTTTCATCACACTTGCCTCCATATCCAGGCCCAGAGAGAAAGCCAAGAGCTAAGTGCCTACCACATTACACTTGGACATGTGCAAAATACTGACTAGACATATCTTTCATTTCATTGTTTTATTTATTTATATTTTTGTTTGCATTCATAGGGATCTCTCCTCCTGCACTGACATTACCTCCTTTTTACACTTGCCATTTTTGCAACCCAAGCATGTGACTCCCTGTGCACCTTCAGTGTTAACAGAAAAAAAAAAACTGAAACACATCAAAAGCCGAGCATCATACCATGGGGTAGACTCCTTCAGCAGCATGGCGACCCTCGGCCAAAATCACCCATGTAGTTCTTAACATCATTGTCTAACTTGTGCAAAAAGACAGCGCATGGTATAGCAAGAGATATACTTCATCTCTTGGGCAGAACAGTACAGAGCACCAAAACTAAATGTAGAACGTGACCCTTATTACACCTAAAATTGATGTCTCTCCATAATGGACACTACTCCTGTGATTAAAAGGAATACCACTAAGGTCACTGAATATACAGCCAAAGGAAAACTTAAACATTGTATAACATATAACAAGGTCCACTTTGCTTCCACTCAAATAATGATGCAGCAGGTTCCACATCTAGAATACAACTTACAGCTTCTTCACACTGTGCAATGTATGGAAACCTAAGACTGACATCCTGGGAAGAGAAAAAGGCCACAGTACATAAAAAACCACTGTCCTTTAGCATACTCACCATTCAGGAGTAAATCAGTGCCACTTGTACCAGCATCCATACCATGTAAGTATTCCGAGGGCAAGTAAACACTTGCCCAACATAACACTAAAACACACCACACTATCTAAAACCCACTTAGGTGGTGGCTACTCTCCCCACTCCCCCTGATGTGTGGGACTATGCACGCCACACTCCCTTAACTATATATACCAACTTGGTATTGCACTACAATGAAGAAAGGGCATAATTCCCCACATTGGGAAGTGTTTACTTTTCATGGGAATACATGGTTCGGGATTTTTAGTTTCATGCTTCTCGTCTTGATACTCTGGCATCTAAGAGGTATGAATGTCCACCTTCTCAAGATAATTACTTTTTAATAATTATAGCCCACAGACCTTCTCCCTGTGCAGCCTTGAGATGGAATGTTTTCTCAAATATTTCAATACATTTTAGCTGGTGGTTAGATGATCAAGTTAATATCAGCAAAAAAAATAACAGAAAAAACTCCTCACCTTCATTGACTCGGAATAATACTATGTTATTTTACCTAGTATTACTCTCAACATGTTCAGGTTTGTTTATTTGATGCTTTCTGATCTCCAGGAGAAAGGAAACTGTTTTTGCCTAACTACCAGAACTTTCATCTGCATAAGTAATACATGAGGTTTGTGAACAAACCAATTTGTCCAGAGACATCTTTGGCAAGGGTAGAGAGTTAAATGAGGTGGGGCGTGAGTGTCTTTTAAGGTTGGGATTTAATGTTACAGAGTAGAGATAAACTTGTTTAGTTGGGAAGGGAAGGATTAATTTGTGAAGGGACTTTAGAGGAAGTGAGGCAGATGTAGGGCAGGACTTTATGAGCATAACTGTTACGTGGAATTACATTTTGGCATGAGCTTGTAAAGACAAGGTTACATGTGAGATGACCTGTAAGTGGTCTTATAGAATAGGTAGGCCTTGGCTTAATGGGGGTGGTAGTTGTGATGGTGTCAGGTGTTCTTATATATATATATACATATATATATATATATATATATATATATATATACATATATATATATATATATATATATATATATATATATATATATATATATATATATATATATATATATATATATATATATATATATATATATATATATATATATATATATATATATATATATTTATATATATATATATATATATATATATATATATATATATATATATATATATATATGTATACACACACACATATATATATGTGTGTGTGTGTGTGTGTGTGTGTGTGTGTGTGTGTGTGTGTGTGTGTGTTTTGTTTATAGATGCACTAAATGTTGATAAGAAGGGGTATGTGCTGACTAGTTACATTAGTGGGGTATGTACTGCATTCATTGCGGTGTAATGACCCTGGATTCTGTTGCGGAGTTTTGTTGCCTCTTGGCAAGGCTCTGATCTGTGTTCTTGCTTGACTTTTACAGGGGCTAAGTGGGTAGATAGCTGATGCATCGTTTGTTTTCCATTTAGTTTTCCTTGCATCCCGTTTTGTATTTGTAGATCATCTAAGTGAATCAGTCAGGGTTTGTTTGGGATCCTTAGAAAATTGTCCAGTGCAAGAAGTTTTAAAGGGTTGGAGGGGTCTGCTCATTTTCCGTAGGGTAATGTTCATGGGCTTTGTTGGGTTGCGTCAATCCCGCCTGTGAGTGAAACGTATACTTGTGCATGTGCTTAAAGGGTTTAGCAGTTAAAACAGGCAATCTGAGCAAGGGAGCACATCTAAGTGAATTTGGGTATGTGTTCAGGTGTTTGTGTGTGTGTGTGTGTGTGTGTGTGTGTGTGTGTGTGTGGATGTGTGAGTGCAAGAGCATGAGTGTTAGAAAAATGTGTATTTGAATACATGAGAAATGCTAGTTTAAAAGCAAAGTAGTATATAATGCATTTTATTCTATTAATCATATAGTGGTACAATTAATTCATGTCCAAATGTGAAGTAGTTTTGAAACTGCAGTGTGGCTTGAAGCAAAAGCTGAACCCTGACCCTGACAGAATGCTAGCTTAGCAAGTTTTAATGTTTATGCTTTTCACAAGTGATTACCTGCTGGGTCAGGAAATTAAATGTGTGAAATAATGAAATCTTCTGCTCTTCCTGTAAGAATGAGATGGCCTTGTATATGTGTTACTTAGATATCACGCAGCTGTGTGAGAAAGTGTAACAGAACAAAGGCATGCATTAAAAGACTGAAGCTGCTATTGTATTCGAACTGATATGAAACCTTGAATAAGTAACTTTACAGAAAGACATTATGACTGACCAGCTGGATAGCAAGGCCATATTGTATCTAAAGGAAAAGTTTTTTTAAATGTATAGCATCAGCAAACTTAATGAATGTAGAATTGTAAGCTAAAGTGAAGTAGATGCCCTGTGACATATTACGTCAGAAAGGTGAGCATAGCTAAATGTTAAACCTATATAAAATTGTGTGCTTCCTGTTTCATGTCATACAAAATTATGTACTTGTATGGTTTTTTGCCTCCTGGTGTACACTAGTAAACTTTTGAATCTGAACCTCCTGTGTACTGAATTCTGAATTTTATTTAACAGTTTGGTCCTTTTGAGACGGAATTCCCTTGGTAAGCTGCAGATCAGAGTGTATCGGTGGTTGAATACTGCGCAGGAGAAGTTACTGAAATGGTTCTTCTTGAGTGAAAAGACCTCCGACTGAATTGTCATGTGTAAAGAGGCTGGCCACTTTCTGATCTGTGGCCAAAGAGCGGAATTTGAATGTTTTTCAAAACCAAGAGGCTCAGGTAGGAAGAATTTGCCTTTTTTCTGTTTTAGATTAGGGACTAGGTTACAGTATATTGTTGTCAAGATTTGTTTTGCAGATCAGGGACAAAAGGAAGTACTGTATATTTGGTCATAGATCAGGGTAACAGAATAAGGTAGACAGTTATTCTAGATAAACTGTAAACAGGAACTAAGAACTTAATATCACGTGATAAAAAAGGGTTACGTAACATTTTCTTTGACATGGGTAATCAGTGCACTAAAACCTCGCGAGATCCGCCCCTAACCGAAGACGCAAAATACATGCAATTACAGCATTCTGATAACGTTAGGTATTATACGAAATGGGTTAATAAGTATGAATTTGATGGTAAACTAGATAAACCTTCACTAGTTAAACTCCTTAAACAGCTTAAATCTGATGCAGGAGGTCAGGCAAAAAAGCAACGCCAACTAGGCATTCCTCAAGCACACAGGTGGATTGAGGAAGCAAATCGTAGGGAACAGAAGCTTAAAAATTCAAAAACATTATTTTTAGACAAAGAGGATAATAACTTGGTAATAGCGACAGCTCCCCCTCCTCCTCCCTTACCCCCTCCCTTACCCTTTTCATGATATGAAGCGAGTGGACAGGCTGGTCCGCCTCCGCGTTATCCTGAAGTTTCAGCGAAACCACAACTATTTGTTAGAGATCCTATTGAGACTAGGTCCCAAACACGTAAAACACATAGGGACACAGAATCATACCAAATAGAGAGGAATCTACAGGATGAGAGTGAGGAAGAAATATGCCCACTTATAGAAGTTCCAAATCCTCAGGCAGGACAGGAAGGGCAGGATCCAACACTCTTAGTATATAGACCATGGACACCGGAAGACATCTGGAAGGCTACTGAGGGAATCCCCCATCCGAAAGTTAATTTTACGAAATTTTTAGAAGATTTACAAGGCATGAGGTTAAGTTACCACTTGAATGGGGAAGAAGTAGAAAAAGTAGTAAGACAAATTATAGGCCCAGATTGGCACATGATTTGTGGCGCCTGGAATCCTCGTAATGCAGAGCTCAGACCACTCCCACATAGTGATGCAGAGTTAGACAACAGAGTGAAAGGTCTGACAGACCGAATCTCTGAGAAATGGAAACCTAGAGCAGACTGGACTTGCATTAATCAATGCATACAACAGGAAAATGAGACAAAAGATGGATATTATGCTAGATTATTAGAATGTTTTAATAATCATAGCGGTATGTCGGTTCCTGAGAACTAAACAAATTATTCCCCGTATGAACAACAATTAAAAAATGCATTTTTGAAGGGTTGCATTGCACCTATTAATAGCTTCATTACGAAGCATATGATAGATCATCGAACAGGGAGGCTACAAGTCTTACTCGAATACGCTAGACATGCTGAGAGACATTTTAATAGTAAAAAGAAAAAGAAGGAAGGCACAAGTCTTCACTGCTGAAGATGGAGCTGAAGTATTTGTATTACAGTCAGGTAAAAAGGGCAAGAAAAAGAATGCCCAGGGAAACAAACAGTCTGATAAATGATCAGAAGTTTTTGAAGAGAGGAAAAAGAGAGGTGAATGCTTCAAATGCGGGAAAAAAGGGCATCTAGCAAGGGATTGTAGGCAAAACAAGAAGGTAATTACAAAAGATAAAGGAGATGAGGACTGACTATATGATAGTGAGGATACATCAAGTGAAAGTCAGAAATCATCAGGAAAAGTTAATAAACAGAAAGCAAATGTAAATGTGATAGAAGGAGTAGAGGAAGTGCAAATAGATATGGAGGATGAAGAAAGTGAAATTTTGGACTTAGTATTATTGAGCTTAGAGCTCTACTTGGCGAATCAAAACCGGAAGTTACACTTCTGGTGGAGGGAAGGGAAGTCAAATTCCTGTGTGACTCAGGAGCATCACGGACTTTGATACACCCCTCCAAGTTACCAGAACATTCAGAATAACCTGATTATATACTAGCAAAAGCCGCAAATGGACAGCTATACAGGGAACCACTTTCCCATGATATAGCAATAACTGACCCTGTTTCATTTATGACCCAGAGAAGTAAAATAGTTGTTTCTGCAAAGTGTCCAGTAAACCTATTGGGCAGGGACCTTATGCAGATATTTGGCATAGCAGTAGTTCCAAATGTACAAGGTATGGAGGCACAGAGACAAATGGATACCTTTGTAGTGCGATCGGAGGGTGAAACCTTTTATTGGTACAACCAGGACCTAGTCAAGACTGGTCCAGGGGCAGTAACCGAGGAGCTGATGAACATAGCCATCAGTAAAGCCCCCTCCCTTGACACTGATCGACAGCATTTGTTACACTGTACTCTATAGTACTGTACCACACCAGGACCTGATAGAGAGTATGAGCAAGAACTGTTTAGAAATCATGCAACTAGATTGGTTTTGCGTACTTTGTACTGGGATGCTGAGGGGAACAGTGTAGTTAGCTGTTCATTACCTCAAGAATTCCTTGCATTGTATAGATCAAATCGGTTGCCACATGTCAGCTTGACTAAGAACAAAAGTGTTAAACGGGCAGATTTAGGAGAAAAAGTAACAAGATGGGAGAAACAGACTAATTTAGAACTATCAGAACAAGGGATACAAAAACAAAAACTGAATTGGTTGACACAGACACATCCAGCTGTACACTTGCAATCTAGCGAGGACAGCTGATTAGCATTTTTATTAGAAGAAGAAGAAAAGACCTTATGTGAAATTCCAACAACTCTCTGGTCAACAGGCAAGACAGATGTAGGACTTATTCGAACAGCAGGACCAGTTACAATAACCCCAAAGTCAGCTTTTAGACCACAGAAAAGACAATACCCTTTGAGAAAGGATGCAGAAATAGGAATTAAGCCTATAATAGCAGCATTACTCAAAGAAGGAGTACTGGTAGAATCTCCTGATTCACCATGTAATACACCCCTATTTCCTGTTAAAAAAGCAAACGGGGAATGGCGGATGGTACAAGATTTACAAGCTGTAAATAATGCAGTAATACCTAGAGCACCTACGGTGCCAGACCCACATACTATGTTAAATGATTTAGAACCACAACAGAAGTATTTCTCTGTGGTAGATATTAGCAATGCTTTCTTTTTAATACCTATACATCCTGATAGTCAATATTGGTTTGCATTTACATTTCAGGGTAAAAGGTATACATATACTAGACTACCGCAGGGATATTGTGAGAGCCCAACAATTTTTGCACAAGAAATGGCTAGCAACCTGGCAGGATTTACCCCACCGGGAGGTAGTCAAATTCTACTTTATGTAGATGACATCTTGCTAGCAGCCCCACCCAGCAACAGTGCAGGAGGATACAGTAGCATTATTGAAATTTTTAGCAACACAAGGACACAAAGTAAACAAAAGTAAGTTACAACTTTGGAGAAAACAAGTTAGATACCTAGGGTATGTAATATCCAATTAAGGTAGAATACTAGATGAGGAAAGAAAAACAGCGATTTTGCAAGCACCCAAACCAACAACCAAGAAAGAAATGATGTCTTTCTTAGGTACAACTAATTTTTGTCGGAGCTGGATACCAAATTATGCTTTGGAATCTGCTCCACTGACTGATTTGATATATAAGACACCAATGGCAGCACAAGATATTTTACAATGGACAACTGAAGCAGAAACGGCTTTCTGCAGGTTGAAGCAGTTGATAGCTTCTTCATTAGCTTTAGGACTTCCAAATTATCACAAACGGTTCTTTCAGACCGTAGATTGTAAGCAAGGATATATGACGTCAGTATTGACGCAACAACATGGGGACAAGCAACGCCCCATAGCCTACTATTCATTACAGTTAGACCCAGTGGCGCGATCTTTGCCTCACTGTGTACAAGCAGTAGTTGCAGCCGCAATGGCAGTGCAGGCTTCGGCCTCAGTGGTGTTATTCCACCCTCTCACATTGAGAGTGCCTCATGCAGTTGCAATAATTTTACTGTAAGAGAAAATGGCATACCTTTCTCCTGCTAGATATCTTTCATGTATGACTATACTGCTGAGCCACCTTCATATGACAATTGAACGATGTACAACATTGAATCCATCAACATTACTTCCAACTCCTGCGGAGGGCACACCATACAGCTGCCTACAGGAAATTGAACAGTTAGCTTTACCTAGACAAGATCTTACAGATATGCCCTTGGATAATGCCGAGGTGACATATTACGTGGATGGCTCATGCAGAAGGGGTCCTACAGGGAAGAATCTGGTGGGATATGCAGTAGTTACAGACACTGAAATTTTAGAAGCTCAGTCCTTACCACACAACTTATCTGCACAAGCAGCAGAGTTGATAGCTTTGACGAGAGCATGTACTTTAGCAAAAAGCAAGTGTGTAAACATATATACTGACAGTCAGTATGCTTTTTCTACAGTACATGTATTTGCACAACAATGGAAAAATAGAGGAATGATAACATCCAGTGGAAAACCTATTAATCATGCGCAATTTATTTTGGAATTATTAGAATCTATTCAGTTACCTACCAAAGTAGCTATTTGTAAATGTGTAGCTCATACAAAACAACAAGATAAGATTTCGACAGGCAATGCACGAGCTGATGCAGCTGCAAAGCAAGCAGCCTCAGACTCAGAAACTTTACTTTTAAATGAGGAATTACAACCCTCTGAGATTTTAGATTTAGACATGTTAAAAACAATGCAGACGCTTACTACAAAAGCAGAAAAACAAAAATGGGTAAAACGAGGTGCAATTCTTGAGAATGGACTGTACATTTCCAAAGAAAGAAAACCGATATTGCCGTCTAATTTATTTAGATGTGCAGCTTTGTTGAGCCATGGGCAGTGCCATGTCTCAACAGGGGGGATGGTACAGTTAGTAAATCAAATATTCCAAACATATGGATACATAAACTACACAAAAAAAATTTGTGCAGCTTGTCATACTTGTAACAAGCACCATGCACAAGGAGCATTTAAAACCAAGCAAGGAAGTTTTCCTATACCACCATACCCGTTCCATATATTTGTATGGATTTCATAGAATGAATGTGAAGGGAAAAAGTTTTGTTTAGTTATTATAGACATGTTTTCTAAATGGGTAGAAGCTTTTCCAACCAAAAACCCGGATGCAGCAACAGTGGTGAAAGCCCTGATAAAAGAAGTAATCCCTAGATTTGGCATTCCGGAGAGGATTTATAGTGACAATGGCACACATTTTGTGAATCAGATGATTCACCAGCTTGGGAGATTTTTTGGTATCTCCTTGAAGAACCATTGTGCTTACCACCCACAGTCAGCAGGACTGGTGGAAAGGTACAATGGTACCCTAAAGAACAAGTTAAGGAAGCTAGTAGAAGAGACCCAAAAGAATTGGATATACTGTCTGCCTTTAGCACTGCTGAGTATGAGAACGGTTCCAAATGCAAAGGGTTTGACTCCCTTTGAAATGATTTTTGGGAGATCATCTTATGTGCCTCAGTGGAAAGCTCTCATGCCTGCAGGGCAGGAGGCTGACAGTTCGTTAGCAGAGTATATGAAGATATTGTTAATGAATAAGTCTGTTTTGCAGTTTAACTCTTTTTCAGATAAGGAACAGACCAGACCGGTGGAAACAGTCGTGGGCCCTGGAAGTTGGGTGTGGCTGAAAGTGACGAAAAGGAAAAACTGGGCAAGTCCAAAGTGGGAAGGTCCGTACCAGGTTTTGTTGGCAATGCCTACTGCAGTTAGAGTGGCCGAGAGGACGTCCTGGGTTCATTTAACGCATTGTAAACCGGTAAAGAACTTTCAACTTGATAAAAACTTTGTGACTGATACACAACCAGACCAAGATGGCCAAAAACAAAGCGAATAGAAGTTTAGATCAACCCCAGAGATGTTGCATAATCATTTTGTTGTGTGTACATTTATTAACTGTAATTGTGAAAATTTTCCTCTTGCTGTGGTTTATCCTACACACAATCACACAAGTGAAAGTGGGAAGGCGTGATGAAATGTCTATAGACTGGCATCCACATTTTAACACATACCTGGCCATGAAACGTGTGTATGCAGAGACTATGAACATTTCAAATTGCTGGGTTTGTACAGCTATACCAACAGCATATGGAGGACTGGTAATGTCCGCTGTCCCTTTGGGGATAAATGAGACTTGGGAGAATTTACTTTTCGACACAGGAACTGTGAGATCACAGGACAAAATAGCTTTATTTTTACCTGTCACACAAAAAGGAGTTGTATGTTTCTACAAAAATGACACTCTCCAGGTGGGCTGGAGCAATTGCAATATAACCATATCTCACCGATGTTATATTAAGAATAGTAATGGCAATACTTTTTGCAATACTAATTATGACTCATATTTAAACTCATTGAAAACAACTATGAGTGACATTCAAAAAAATCCAGTTTTGTTTAAACAATTGTCAGTTATAGATCAGAAAATGTTTCATGCAGGGCTAATGCGTATTAGTACTAAAGTAGAAAACTGTTATTTTATTTGTGGGAAAAAGGCATATAAATGGTTACCTGAGAATTGGTCCGGCAGTTGTTTTTTGGGTTACTTGGTTCCGGCAATAAGACATATTGCAGAATTACCTTTAGGTAAGATACGAAATGTAAGAGAAACAGCTCGAAAATCCGAAGGTCCAGTTAAGAAACCTGTGAATCCAGTTGGGAAGATCGAAGCTGGTTGGAAAGACCATAATTCAGTAAAAGACAAAAGCGAATTGACTCATATGGACTTGAGTGACAGTGTTATATCCTGGGCAGGAATACTCCCAGCTTATGGAGCAGTCAAATCGATCTGGGAGCTGAGGAAGTTGTCGAAACTTCTCGAAGTAATGAGTAATGCAACTTTTTCCACCCTAGAATTGGTGACTGATGAACTGAATGCAATGAGAACTGTTGTGCTACAAAATCGGATGGCTCTTGACTTCACCCTAGCGGCGAGAGGTGGTACGTGTGTGCTTATCAAAGAAGAATGCTGTGCTTTTATCCCTGACAATCGCCACGAGATAAATAACCACCTAGAGGTAATTCAGCAAGTATCAGCCATGACTGAACCAGGCCCAAACCCACTGACGGACTTTTTCCAGAATCTATTTGGGGGGTGGGGTTCCATCCTAATGAATATTCTGATTGCCATTTGTGTGGGTATACTCCTAATAGGGGCATGTGTTTGCTGTGGAATTCCCTGCATGAAAAGATTAATCAAAGATTTTGTTGATGTATCTGTTACTGAAACTTTCTATCAAGATATTGAAATTGAAAGATTGATTTCAGATGACGCTTTCTCTGAAGTATAGATTAAATGACTCACCTAGCTGAAAATCCTGAGCGGAAAAGGCTAGGAGATGAAATGACACTATGCATACTTCAAAATAGAATAAAAAGTATTAATAGGGGGAAAATGTTAGAAAAATGTGTATTTGAATACATGAGAAATGCTAGTTTAAAAGCAAAGTAGTATATAATGCATTTTATTCTATTAATCATATAGTAGTAAAATGAATTCATGTCTAAATGTGAAGTCGTTTTGAAACTGCAGTGTGGCTTGAAGCAAAAGCTGATCCCTGACCCTGACAGAATGCTAGCTTAGCAAGTTTTAATGTTTATGCTTTTCACAAGTGATTATCTGCTGGGTCAGGAAATTAAATGTGTGAAATAATGAAATCTTCTGCTCTTCCTGTAAGAATGAGATGGCCTTGTATATGTGTTACTTAGATACCACGCAGCTGTGTGAGAAAGTGTAACAGAACAAAGACATGCATTAAAAGACTGAAGCTGCTATTGTATTCGAACTGATATGAAACCTTGAATAAGTAACTTTACAGAAAGACATTATGACTGACCAGCTGGATAGCAAGGCCGTATTGTATCTAAAGGAAAAGTTTTTTTAAATGTACAGCATCAGCAAACTTAATGAATGTAGAATTGTAAGCTAAAGTGATGTAGATGCCCTGTGACATATCACGTCAGAAAGGTGGGCATAGCTAAATGTTAAACCTATATAAAATTGTGTGCTTCCTGTTTCATGTCAGACAAAATTCTGTACTTGTATGGTTTTTTGCCTCCTGGTGTACACTAGTAAACTTTTGAATCTGAACCTCCTGTGTATTGAATTCTGAATTTTATTTAACAATGAGTCTATCTCCAGGATTTAGCAAGCAGTCGAGTAGAAGTAAGTTATTCCTGCATGGCAGGGATCGCTCCCATATAGCACGGCAGTGCACCTTGCATATTCATGAAAGCTCGCTGCCTTTGCTGTTAAACTTACACGGAGCTGTATACAAGTGCAGGGGTGTGTCTGAGAGCAGAGTTCTCACAATACACACACCCCTGCACTCCAGAATTGCCTTTTCACAATTAAAAATGAGCAGGAATGCTCGTAACACCCCCAACCTGTCAGGAAAACAAAAATCAGTGGTCAAAGGCATAAGGGATAAACATCCCTCCCAACCCAAAAGTTACGTAGGATAACACAGGCAGCATTAGCACATAGCACACACCTCCCAACCTGTCAGAGTAAGTAATATGGACAAAGTCAAAAGGGACAATTGTCCCATAAAGCAGAAAGCTGATAAAATAACAGGTTTAGCATTAGCAAGGATATTCTGAAGGGTATAGATAAAAATAACACAACAAAACATTTTTTTGGATAAATGTGATAAAGTTTAAGCATAGCTGCATGGGTGTGCCCATTGCTTAGCTACTCTTAGTCCAGCTTAAACAGCATAGCAAGTTAAGTAGCAAGAGACATCCAACACAACCAGTATTACAATAGTGTAGTGGCTAGAGCGTACACTTTGCGAGCAGCTATACTTGATTTGATCCCCACTGTAACCAATTCACATTTTACATGCGAAAGCAGTACATAAACATTTTTTTTTAGTATTACCTACTAAAAACATATATTTGTTAAATGGCATACTGCATTAGGTCCAGATGTGAGGTGTCAGTTTAGTAAGGTTGTGAAATCCCCATATAAACACAAGTGCCCCATACAGTATAGTCACACATGAATAAATGTAATGAAAGCATATTGGGGGAATGTCTAGGACAGTAAACAAATGTATAATATGTAATGAATGATGAATCAATGCCATACAGCAGACAGTCTATAAAATGAAAAATAAGCAATGCTAAACATTGCACAGCACTGCTTACCAGGTGTAAGTATTGTGTAAATAGGACTGCTAAGCAATGAGTAGCCCAGCTAAGTGGATTTGCCCATTGGTAAGCAGTGCTGAACCTGTCCCTTTAAGCAATGCCAACCTTAGCTAAGCAGGTTTGCCCGTAGCTTAGCTTAGCCCAGCATATTCAAAACCATCCAATCACAGCAAAGGGCAGGAAATTGGCCATATTTAAACCCCACAGGCGGGGATACAGCTCCTCACTGGTTGTAGCTTCCCACTGTAGGCAGAGTGGTTGGAGTAAGAGAGAGAGAGAGAGAGAGAGATTGCGCTTCCAGGCCCAGCGCTGGGTCATACAAGAGTACAAGGTCATTGTAGGACTCCTGGTAAAAAAACATGATGAGAGACTGCTACAGGGCCAGCACCAGGGCTCCCAATATAAAGTGGAAGCCTGGGACCATCTTGCCCATGATCTCACCAGTGCCACTGGTATCCCTTGGACTGGTGAGCAGGTCAGGCACCACTATACCGACTTGAAATGGAGAAAGAGAGAGGTCTTGGATGAGTGGGTCCAAGAAGCAAGGTAGAGGGGTGATGTCCCAGCAGTGTGTAAGTAGTCATACCATTACTGTTTACTAAAGTCCAGTGTGTGTATGTGATGGATAGGGATGCCTAAATATGTCTCTATTTCCTTTATAGCTGTAGATGAGCGGGCTGTGAATCAGGAAGGCCATACAAGTAGGCTGCAAAGGCTGCATTGTGGGTGAGTAATAATCCTGCTTGTAGTAGTCATACCAAATAAATATAAAGTAGTAGAAAGTCACCTGGCAGTAGAAAAGCTGTGTATGGGTTGCACTGAATTAACCAGACAATATGACAGTAATAGTCCCATATAGGTCATATTTAAATAAAACTAACTGCCTGGTAATAAAGCTCAAAATCCTGGACTGGTTGTGTTTACTCTGGTATTGTCTGGCATTTATTGTTGCATTCTCTGAAAAGTAATGTTATATTAACCACTGTTACCCACGCCGTGCTACATAAAAAAAAATGTCTAGGAATGTCTGTATAAGACTGCTGTAAGTACAAGATCAGATTGTACAACCAAGAGAGACTTAGAAAACACTGAAGTGGTAGACAGCAATATCCAAATAGCACACTCTATTGTGACTTAAATGGTTGTATTCTTAGCAGACACAGCCATGGTTTGAATCCTGTGAGCGGTAGTAAGCTGTATGCATAATCATACCTCTCAACTGTACAGATTTCTCAGAATGTCCAGATAATTGGCTCATATTTTCTGCCTGTTCCTCTGTCCCCCTGACAAATAAGTGGGATGATCTCAGAATTGTAGTCATGAAATAATGACATACATTTGATATGCAGACCTCAAAACCTTCAGAAAATGTATATGAAAACAAATCCTTTCCCTCATGCACCTCTCCATCTTTATGACAGCAATATTCAAAACATTTCCCTATTTGTACCCCCATGTTGTCAAGCTTTGTTCAGAGTGTGTGCATTAAGAATTTGAGAGGTATGTGCATAATATTAACTAGAATCTGGGAATATGTGTAGAAACAGTCAGGTAGTGTCAACAAACATTCCCTCCACAGGTCTGTTAGATAAGAAAACTGTGCCTGCCAATAAAGATGTAAATCGTGGACTGGTAGTGTTTACTCTGGTATAGTATGGCCTGACATGTAGCATGCAGTAACATGTGATATCTTAATAGTACTGTTGTGTTAACCACTGTTTCTCATACTGTGCTACATACAAATATGTGTATGAATGTCTGAGTAAGACTGTTGCAATTACAAGGTCAGATTTTACAACCAAGTGAGACTTAGACAGAAAACACTGAAGAGATAGACAGCAATATCCAAATAGCACACTCTACTAAAAATTGCTGCATTTGTCGCAGACACAGCCATGGTTCGAATCCTGGGAATTGTAGCAAGCTGTATGCATAATCATACTTCTCAACTATACAGAATGTCCAGATAATTGGTTCATATTTTCTTCCTGTTCTTCTGTCCCCCTGGCAAATCAGTGGGATGATCCCAGAATTGTAGTCACAAAATAATGACATACATTTGATTTTCAGACCGCAAAACCTTCAGAAAATGTATATGAAAACAAATCCTGTCACTCAGGCAACCCAAGTGTATGAAAGCAATATTCAAAACATGTCTGTATGTGTACCTCCATGTTGTCAAGCTTTGTCCTGAATGTGTGCATTAGGAGATTGAGAGGTATGTGCATAATATTAACCTTGAATTTGGGAATATGTGTAGAAACAGCCAGGTAGTGTTAAACATTCCCTCCACAGGTCTACCAGGTAAGAGATGTAAGGATTTAGATATAAGACAGTTGAAGTATACACTGTGTACAAACATACCACAGCCCAAACCAAGGTCATAGGGTATTGTAATAATACCTGTACCTTAGTGGTTAGAGCAAAGATCATTAAAGTTGTGAGTACTACAAGAATGTATAAATTGTTAATTGACATCTTTCTCACTCCCCCAACCATATCTGCAACAATAATCTAAATACACAAATCAATGGGTATGTGTACACCAAACCTACTGTTGGGACATATGTCCTATTGTTCAATAAATATTGAAATGTGTTTCTATTAATGTTCTATGTTGAAATACTATCATTGGTGGCCTGTTGCTATCAATGTAATCTGCATGCCATTGTAATGGCCGCTGTGGTTCCATATATGCATGTGTTCTGTTTGCTATGCAACTGTTCCAAATCTGGTGTTTTGGGTTAATGGGAATATCTATGCATGCTGTTATAACTAATCCTGGATTATGCTGACTATTACTAACCAACATATGTTTCAAAACTGCAACACCATAGCACGTATGGGAAGGACGATCCCAGCGGACCCACCTCTCCCGTCTCATCTGGCTATAGCACCGGGCCCCAGCATGCCTGGGACCCACCCTTGGACTTCCTTGTTTGCTGTTCCTGCACCATAAGTATTTTTGTGGCTTTCCCACTGTTATTAAGCTAGCGACTGCCTGTTTTACTGCTACTTTAAGTGATTTCTGCATTTTACACTGTTTATTGCACTTTAAGTTACTAATTGTTGCAAATTGTTTCTGTAGGCTACACACTAAAGTGTGCTAGCCGAGTTACAGCATTTATAGCATTTACTGTCTGTTTTTTTTTTCTTGTCTCTGTAAAAAAAACAAAAAAAAAAACAAAAAAATCTCTTGTTTTCCCGCCTTACTGAACTAGAGTAGTCCAGTTTCAGAGTTGCTGATCCCTGGGCTTTGTTTTTAGTTCCTGTTACTGATCCATTGCCTTAATTAGGAAGGAGGGAAGTTTCTTTGCTTACCAGTGGGAGTGGGAAGCACTGAGCAGCCTTTCTGTCCGATTTGGTGAAGTTTCAGCCGGAAACTAGTAGACAATTGGTCGTTTTGGGCCAGTTCCTAGCTCCTTTCAGCCCCCTGCTATAAAACACGCTAAACACGCGTTTTCCAGCTTGTACCAACTCAGCACAGATCCTCGTGGTGGCCTGCAGAGTGATCCAAGCAGCAGAGAGCTAAAAGAGTGACTTTCTACCAGATATAAGTATTTTTTGTGACTTTCCCACAGTTATTAAGCTAGCGACTGCATTTCGCCTGTTTTACTGCTACTTTAAGTGATTTCTGCATTTTACACTGTTTATTGCACTTTAAGTTACTAATTGTTGCAAATTGTTTCTGTAGGCTACACACTAAAGTGTGCTAGCCGATTTACAGCATTTATAGCATTTACTGTCTGTTTTTTTCCTTGTCTCTGTAATAAAACAAAAAAATATCTTGTTTTCCCACCTTACTGAACTAGAGTAGTCCAGTTTCAGAGTTGCTGATCCCTGGGCTTTGTTTTTAGTTCCTGTTACTGATCCATTGCCTTATTAGGAAGGAGGGAAGTTTCTTTGCTTACCAGTGGGAGTGGGAAGCACTGAGCGGCCTTTTTGTCCGATTTGGTGAAGTTTCAGCCAGAAACTAGTAGTCCATTGGTTGTTTTGGGCCAATTCCTAGCTCCCTTCAGCCCCCTGCTATAAAACACGCTAAACGCGCGTAAGCGATTTAGCTGAGTTACCACTGTTGCACACAAGAGCAGCGGCGGTTAAACAAGGTTAAACTGTTTGGGCCATCTAAATTCCACTCTTCCAATTTTCCCTTAGAACTACCTTCCTCGAGCTGTACTGCTGATCTAACCAGCATATCCTATAACTGAAAAGTTCATCTCTACTTGATTCCCAAGTAGACTATTCTCTATCTGTAAAGCCTAGCACTTACTCCTACAGTACTTGCACCTTGATAAAGCACTCTTATTATAGATAGTACCCCACCAGCCTAAAACCCACTTCCCCGGAGTCCTTTGAAAGTCTCTTTATCTACTACTTCTAGTATGTCGAGGATCAGTTGCTAGTGTCCTCTCCAGCTCAACTGGTGAACCTGGGAATATTAAGGCAATGTTACAATTGCCTCATGTACACAGACAATCCTCCTTCTCCCACAAAACACAAATACATGCGAGATGCAACTATCACGGCCAAACTGGAGGCTGAGCTCTCTCAACATAGGACTGGCAAGACCAGACAGGAGGAGAAGGTAACCACACACAATACATACCCAGTCACACATGGTACCATCACAACTTCAAATCATACACATACTCACACAAAGACATACTCGGAGGCTCTGATCAAAAATTTACCAAAACAGCAGATGCCACCAAAGCAGACACCCAAACAACTACCACCTCACGACCCAACACATGCAACACATAGACCACACAGTCAGAGTGTCAAACAGTCACAGCCCTTAAGGCCAAACAAAATGCCAGACACACTTGTCATTGGTGATTCCATAGTCAGACACACTGATGTCCCCTCACCAGACTGAGTAAAGAGAAGGTCACAGTAAGCTGCCTTTCGGGCGCTAGAATCCGCCACATAACGCAAGCACTCAGGTCTCTCAACAGCAGGTACAGTACTCAGTCATTGTCCACGCTGGTGTCAATGACCTGAGGCACCTCCTTGGACTACATGAAAAGGGACATCGAGGAGCTCTCTGATTATGTAGCCCAGGCAGGTATGACCCTGACCTTGAGCAGTATCCTACCTTCACCTAGAATGATGCCACAATACAGTGATAAGATGATCAGCTTTAATAATTGGCTTAAATTCTGGTGTCATTCAAAGGGGATCCAATGTCTGTCTGCCTGGGATGACATGCTGGACAAGCCACGCTGCTCGCAAGGACGGCTTGCACCTGTCACCCTGGGCTTCGGATATTGGCAAAGGTTCTTGCCACCCCATAGTGCCTTTTTAGGCAAGGCTCAAATTCTAAACCTACCACCCTAGAACACCAAAAAGGAAAAAACTAAGGGTAATGCTGCTCAATGCCAGAAGTCTCAATCTCAAGATGCACGACTCGAGGCCCTTCTCAATATGGAGAACATCGATGTCTGTGCTGTGACAGAAACCTGGTTCAAGGCTCCTGAGAGCACCCCAGCACTAACAGGTTTCACCTCATATCATGCGTTCGCCCCAAAATCCGGACAACACCAAGAAAGGAGGGGGGGGTGTCCATATTCATAAAGGACACCCACACCTCAAGGTTGGTGGCAACGCACGATGCATCGGAGACCATCCAGGTGCAATTAACCATAGGCAAGACTGCTCTGCAATTTGTAGCATGTTACAGGCCACCCTCTCAAACTCAGGAACCTCACATGGCCTTCCTGAAAACATTGGAGGGGATAAATGTTTCTCCAAACACCATCATACTAGGTGACTTCAACTACCCTAATATAGACTGGGAACACTACTCAAGCCCGAACACTCTAATCCAAAGATTCCTGGAGTTCATAAACTCAAATGCCATGGAACAACTAGTCACCATCCCCACAAGAGGAGAAAACATACTTGATCTCATCATCACGAACATGGGATCAAAAGGTTCAACACCGGAAGTATACCCCTCACTGGTGAGATCAGATCATAAACTAATCTCGCTGGAGGTCCTCATCCCGCCCCCACCTGAAACAAAAAAGACCACAGTGAAAAACTTCTCAAAAGCCGATTTCACACTTCTAAAAACTAGTGTGGTCTCCTTTAAGGCCCCTGAGTCAGTGGTAAACATTACTCAAACCACTGAATCACTTACAAATGCCTTCTACCAGCACCTACAGGACTGCATGGATCAGGCAATCCCAAACAAAACTAAGACTCTCTGTACCAAAGGCAAGCATCCAGTCTGGTGGACCCCAGCCATAAACAAGCTCTACAACAAAAGGAGGAAGCTACTACAAGATAGAGCAAAATCCTTGAAAGGTAAGACACCTTTGATCATTATAAGTAAAAAACTAAGAGCTCTCATAAAATCATCCAAGGCAAATTTTGAGAGAAAAATCGCCAAGGACTCTAAAGAGAATCATAAGGCCTTCTTTAGCTATGTTAGAAACCTAGGAGGAAACTCCCAGATATGCTCAGAATTAGTTCAAAATGATGTGAAAATTATTGAACCTACACACATTGCCAACATACTGGCTGACAGGTTCAGTGCAAACTTCTCCCCCCCCTCCCCCCCAAGAGGAGAGATATCTATTCCAGAGGATTGTAGCCCCCCAAACATCTCCAACGCCCAGGTGAGAACTGCCCTCACTAAGGCAAAAAATACAGTATCCATGGGACCGGATGGTGTCCCCGGCTGTGTGCTTCACGAACTCAACGAGGAATTAAACCCACAGTTAGGACTATCTTAGCCTCACCTCAGGATACGTACCCAAGGAGTGACGCACGGCGACTGTGGTCCCACTTCATAAGGGCGATGCCTCCACAGACCCTGGAAATTACCGCCCCATTAGCTTGACAAGCCTTATCTGCAAAGCCATGGAGAGGATCATAATGGAACACATAAATAAAGACATAGGGAACTTGCAGACTTTGGATCCAACCCAGTTTGGCTTTGTCAAAGGCAGATCCTGCCTCTTAAACTTGGTTGACTTTTTCGAGACAGTCACCAAGGCCATTGATGAGGGAAAGGCAGTCCATACAGCCTACCTCGACCTGGCAAAGGCCTTCGACACAATACCCCACTCAGGTATCATCGAAAAACTCATCAGCTTGAATGTAAACCCATACATCACAAGATGGGTTGCAAACTGGCTAAGTGACAGAACCCACAGGGTCAGAGTTGCTGGAGCCATGTCAGACTCAAAGCCTGTCACAAGTGGTGTCCCACAGGGCTCAGTCCTGGGTCCACTCTTGTTCGGCATCTACTTTTCTGAAGTACAAGCAAACACAGGAGGGTTATGGCTGACAAAGTTTGCAGATGACTGCAAACTGGGCGCCATAGTCGAAAACACATCTGACGCAGATATCCTCTAGAAGGGCCTCACAGAAACGAATAACTGGTGCCAGAGCCATGTCCTGAAGTTAAACGCCAAAAAATGCATAGTCATACCCTTCGGGAAAAACAAGGTTACCCCTAGCTACCATATAGGTGGCAATCCACTGAGCACAGAAAAAGTCATCAGGGATCTGGGGACCCAGGTTGACAGTAGCCTTTCGTTTGACACTCATGTTGCTAAAGTAGTTAGGAAAACCTTCTATATCGCCCACCTGATCATGAAGGGATTCACATCTAGATCAAGGGAGGTCATCGTCCCCCTGTACTCATCACTCATTAGACCTATGATTGAGTACAATGCCCCGTTCAGAATGTATCTGACCAGACACCTGCTGCAGCTTGAAAGGCCCCAAAGTTCCTCACCAAAAGGATAAAGGGTCTCAAAAATATGTCTTATGCTGCCCGACTGAAAGAACTCCAGCTCTATTCAGTCTCATACCGCTTGCTCAGAGGTGACCTGTGCCTGACATATAAGGCTATGTCAAACCCAAATTTGATGAATATGCTTCACCTCAAAAAATCTAGATCCCTCAGAACCACAAGGGCGGGAGACTTAAACCTTGACACGGTTATAAATAGAACGTGCTGGAGGGACAGATTCATCACCCAGAGACTCCCTATGCTGTGGAACAAAATCCCAGCACATGTGAGGCAGAGCACCTCTCTGGCCTTGTTCAAGAGGAATCTTGACCAATGGATGGGAGATTGCAGATATACCCCAGGGATTACTTCAGTGTCACTGCTTGACAGAGGCACAGCAAAATGATAGGCATAGTTTTTATTCAAACTAAAGGGGTAGCAAAAGCCACATAACTATGGGCTAGGCTTATAAATGCCCTTGGGCAGATAGCCTAGTATGAACCTATGAACCTATGAACCTATGAACCACCTTTGGGTGGTACCACCTCAGGGGATGTGGCTCATCTCCCCCTTGGAGTGGGCACGGACAGGATCCTGTCACCTGAAGTCAGGTACAGGGATTGGTGAATAGTGAGCTTGGAAGGAAGTCTGGAGATCTGCTACACCAGCTTGAGGGCCGTGTGGTGCATTTAGAGGGTCAGCCTTCCCATCCTGCTCAGCCCCCAGCACAGCCACCTTTGGAGCAGTGAAGGTGCAGTAGTGACTGCCCATGGGTAGGGACCTCAGTTCCACTGTTTCCATTTGGAGGCTCATGGGCTTCCAATTTCCAAATACCCCTCCCCATCCAAGATGTTTACCCCCACATGTGTCATATACCACTCTTGCACGCTGTCTTGTCTGCCTTCCTTCTCAACCTACCTCCCCAAATATACCTACTATCCTTCCTCAACATCCCACTCTAACCTTAAAAAAAGGACAATCTGTTCCCAAAAAAAAAAAAAAAAAATTCACCCCATACATAGCTGTTCATTTTGCCCACGTGTCCACTGGACACATGTAATTGGTCTAATTGGATTAACAACTCATTAATGTTGTTCTCACCCCTCTCTCAGGGGTTTGAGTGTCCAAATCTATCTCCAAATTCAGTACATATGCACAGCTATTGCTGCAGAAGACATGGACAGCTATGGACCTTCCCTGCACCTGTCCTGCACATCCATAGTTATTTTGCCTATTGTTTTTCCCTCTGTGTGCCCCCTCTTTCACCACTTTCCTTTCACCGCTTTTTTCTTTTCTTTTAAAGAATTTAGTGTGGGGGTAAGCGGGAGTAAGCACTTTTAAGGAGCAGCAAGTGGGTTTAAGCCTGTTTGTGTGGTGGCAAGCAATGGCTACACATATTAAGCACTGTCAGGTTAACTGTCTGTAAGCATATTTAATTGAAAGTTAGCATTGCTTACTGGCATGCAAACCCATGTAAACCCACTTACAACTACTTAAGAGCCTTAATCACTCTGTAACCAACAGCCCTTGTTCTGCCCAGCAACAAAATAATAAGCCCTTGCAAGTCTTGAACCCAGGACCATGCACACTACAGCCACAGTGATTTACCACTATGCCATTTGAACTGCACATAAATGTGATGTTGTCTCAAACATATCATGCAGCACAGTCATTCAACAGTAGGGAAAATGTTTTTATATATGTAGATGTAAAAAATATATATTTTATATATATATATATATATATATATATATATATATATATATATATATATATATATATATATATATATAAATGTGTGTTGCATTCGCATATTGGATCCACACTCTGAGCCTCTCACTGCAAAATATCTGACCAAAGGCACTGTTAATGGGGGTGAAGGGGCCCAAAATAGAGATCTTTTGTAATAATTGCCATTATCTCTTCCTCCACAGCTGAACAGATCTGCCTTGCAACACAATAGCCGGCAGTTGCAAGTCTTGAACCCAGTACCCTGCACAACATAGCCACAACAAGTTAACAGTAAGCCATCTCAGCTGTAAGATATCAGGATGATATCTCTAACATATCATGCGGAACAGTCAGTCTACCATAGGGAATGTACAATGTGGAAGCATTAAACATACCAATGATACATATACACACACACACACACACACACACACACACATATTATATATATATATATATATATATATATATATATATATATATATATATATATATATATATATATATATATATATATATAAATTATATACACATATATATATATATATATATATATATATATATATATATATACACACATACACACACACACACACACACACACACACACACACACACACACACACACACATACACATATAAATATATTACTAATTATAGATATGTATAAGAAGAGTATATATAGAGCGTGCACAGCATATCAAACAGCCATTATTCCTACAGTTGCCACCTTTTAAAATGGCCACTGTTTGATTCTGTCCTACAAATGAGAATTATTGCATAAAACATATACCCACACACAATGCAAAGGACATGACACCACACACAAGTTTGCATACATAGAAATGTTTATTTGTGTATTATTTCAGTTGTTTATGCCATTTCTTATATCAGTTAGGTGTTTGAAATACATAACTGATTCATGCAACTCACAAACAAAACATTTGATACAGTAATATAGAAAACATAACATACTTTGCTGTCCAGGCTAAGGCCTTCAATTAGTACAACAATAAAAAAAAAACTTGCCTTGAAGATAAGAACCAATCAACAGTTAATTACAGATGTAGTTCAGCAGCCTCCAATTACACTCTGTAGTCAACCCCCAGGGGCAAAGTATTAGTTGTCACAATGTAAATGTATCTGTTACATAACAATGCTTATTTTAAGACATCACTATCACACTGACAAACAGAACTGTGTGTAAGACAGCAAGCTCTAGGCCACCACTGTTCCCATGGTGAAATGTATGAAAATGTACAGCCATATACCTTAATGTTTCTTACTACTGATATCCCTCACATGTTGTAACAGCCTAGGTTAAAAACATTTAATACCCCTCCCCCATAAAATGTCTTACAAGGGCATATAACAGTGTTTTCCATACACTGATCTCCGGACTGTACAAGGTCACACATGTTTTGTCCAGCTGTAGCCCTCACATATATGGACCCTACCCCACAATTTGTGTGGGACTCCACAACATCACTGGAGTGATAGGAATGGCAGCACTAAATAATGATATGCCATTACCTAACAACATCTTACTGCATGACATCTGGACAAAGCCTGGTATATATGTCGAGGACAGAGACTGGAACACAGGGCCACATTTGCAATATTGTTGTTATACACTGTGAAAGTTGCTTGTGTTACAGAATTGGTTGCAA
>NC_056725.1:1647317007-1647324507 GCF_019279795.1 Protopterus annectens
GCTGTTGGATATACAGTGATTAAGGCACCTGCATGCAGTTGTAAGTGGGTGCGAAATGGACAGTTGTGTATCGTGTGAAATTTGTGTTGGGAACAGATTGTCCTTTTTTTGTTAAGGTGAGAGTGAGATGTTAGGGAAGAATAGTAGGTATATTTGGAGAGGTAGGTTGGGTCGGAAGACAGACAAGACAGCTTACAGGGGCGGTATATGACACATGCGGTGGGTAAACACCTTGGATGGGGAGGGGTATTTGGAAATTGAAAGCCCATGAGCCCTCAAATGGAAACAGTGGGACTGAGTTCCCCACCCATGGGCAGTCACCTGTGCACCTTCATGGCCCTGATGGTGGCTGTGTTGGGAGCTGAGCAGGAGGGGCAGGCTGAACCTTTAATTGTGTCATGAGGGCCTCAAGGTGGCATAGCAGATCCCCCAATTCTCTGCAGAGCTCCCTATGCACCAGATCCTGGACCTGACTTCAGGTTACAGGATCCTGTCTGTGTGCACTCGTAGGGGGAGACAAGCACTATCCCCTGAGGTGGTTCCACCTGAAGGTAGTGCAGGATCAGCAGATGAGGAAGTCTCGGGTTGGGTCCCAGATGTGTTGTGGTCTTTTGCCACGGCCAGATGAAGTAGGAGAGGTGGTTCTGCTGGGAACAGCCTTCTCAAACATGCTACTGTGTTGCAGTTTTAGAACATATGTGGGTAGTAATAGTCAACACAATCTGGAATTAGTTATAACAGCATGCATAGATATTCTCATTAACCCAAAATACCAGATTTGGAACAGTTGCTTAGGAAACAGAACACATGCATATATGGAACCACAATGGCCATTATAATGGCATGCAGGTTACATTATTAGCAGCAGGCCACCAATGATAGTGTTTCAACATGGAACATGAATAGAAATACATTTCAATATTTGTTGCACAATACCATATATGTCCCAACAGTAGATTTAGTGTAAACGTACCCAATAAGTTGTCTGTTGAGATTATTGTTGCAGATATGGTGGGGGTGGGAGAGAGATGCCAATTAATAACTATTATATACTTGCAGTATGAGGTCCTCAGACCATTTTTCCTATTTATGTCTTCCAGGTACCATGTCAAGAGAGCATCTCCCTGCTTTTACTCCACAGGAGAATGAAATACTAATCAACTACTTCATGCATCACCACAGAACCCTCTTTGGGCTTACGGCCCATGATGTGCAGGAGAGGACTGCCCTGTGGAATGAGCTCATCCATAGGGTAAACAATGTCAGCCTGCATAACCGAAGTTAGGAGCAGGTGCGACATTGTTGCACTAACCTCATCCGGCATGCCCGTCAGCATGCTGCTGCATTTAGGAGGGACCAGCTAGCCACAGGTGGGAGGTCATGCCATCCAGCCCCCACTGACACATGCTGAGGAGCTCCTCGCCAGCCTTGGGGCACCTGCTCACCAGCCAAGTCAAGAACCTGATGATAGCATTGTAGACGTGGGTGCTACTCACACAATGGACAGGGAGCATGCAGGTAAGGCCCCAGTGCACATTAGTAGACCACTGTTGCTTATCCATCTACATCTGTAAAGTATCTTCATGCATATGTCAGATAACATAGTCTGTTGCTGCAGTGTAGTAATGAACAGACGTGCATAATCTGTAGTATTGTGGGTTTGTACTGTTGATGTACTGAGATGCTGCTCCCACCCTGTACCAATGCCACAAGTGTGGCTACTGACATCACATCTCTCACACAACTATGTAGGTCCCTCTGATATACCTCTGGGCAGCAGCCTGTAGCTGGTGAGTATGGAGTTTTTTGTTCAGGTTTGCCAATACACTGGCCATGTTATGGCCATGGTATTTGCCATGCACACATTTAACACACCTACCCATAATGCATGCTGTACATGTTCACTTATTGTTGCTGTTAACTGCACTGCATCATAGTGGTCACCATGGTGGCATATCTGAAGGGTATGTAAGAGTCCTGCAGTATAACTAACAACCTGTCAGTGCAAGATGTCTGGACAGAGATGAACATAATGGTGGGACAAATGGCCTACAGTAGGGACATGTCTGAAACATTATCCTTATACAGTGGCTACAACAGTGTATATACCACTATTACAATGGGAACTGCTAGAGATCTACACAACAGCATATTACAATACCACATTCCACAACTTTTACAACCTGTAATGTGATCCTAACATGAACAATGACTGTGAAATAGGGAATTCTATGTTAGGACAACAAATATGGGAAATACTTACCTTAATAAACACTGGAAGCTTATGTGTGCACACACTCCAAATAACATATTGTGGAAACAGCTTTTGAAGTACTGACAGCATTCACTCTTCTTGAGTATGCACCTTCCATCAAGTAGAAGTCCTCAATGTCACACCACGTAATGGTCTGCTGTCCAAGAAGTATGTCCATGACATTTGCCCACTCACCTGCAACAGAGGCAGCCATGACTTGCACACATCTTACAAATAATGGAATGGATCCCATATCCAAAAGGTAGCACTCAGACGTGGGCGGCGAATTCTTACCTCACCATTGCATATGCCATGCAAACAGTGCAGACAAGCATGTATGTGATGATGAAGTATGGGACAGCATTAATGTAGAGAATAAACAGATGTCCATCCAAGACAGATGACAGCACATGTTGCAAACTGGTCACAGAGGCTGCCCAGAAACATGCAGCAACACTGAGGGACTTGCAGGAATATCTAGCAAGTACCTGTGTTGACAATTGCCTGGACTCTGCGTAAGTGTGGCCTATGGGTTAGGATAATCAGATGGAAGAGTCGTTCCACAGGAGACATCATCAGGAGCTCTCTACAGGTAGCATATGCATAACATCAAGTCTCCCAAAGGCATGTGTTGCAATGTGTAATGGTGTACCAAGACCAAGGCTGAGACCTACAGACAGTATTAATAAAGATACATGTGCTGCACAAGCAGTACCTCACTCCACCTCAGGCGCACCATCCCCATCTGTACCTTGCTGGTGCCAGTGTAGACCTTTAGATTTGCTGTTCATTAGTAGTAACTAGGCCTGTAGACATGGTGTTCTAAATTTGGGACACTGCAAAATGACACTTGTGTTGCCCATAGTTGTCATAGTTGCAAAAAGGCTGAGGATGGGGAGGGGTGTCATCCTGAAACACAACAGTGAACTGAAGCATACATCCAAAGCCCACTAAGAATGGCTGTACCTGAACACAGTCAAGGTCATGCATTGTGCCAGACATAACCCTGACTCCACAGTGATAGTGAAAGCACTGTGTGACCTCCAAGGGCTGTGCACATGAGGTGACCTTGCAATCTGGCAGAGTTGGAGAACATTTGTAGGGCAAAGTGACCAAATAATGGCAAGTGAAGATGGGCCATGCTAGTATACCCCTTCCAGGAATAGTGACTGTTGTAGTTCACTTAACAGGTGCTTCAACAAACCATCATGTTAAGGTTGTGCACACATATGCAACCCACATATTGTATGCATCTCAATCAGCATCTGCACAACAAACACATTTGTTTGAGACTGCATTTGATTGCACAGGTCACATGTCACATGTCAGGTGTGTGTAATGTTAACATATGCAGTATTGTGGCCCCATGGCATATCAGGGAAGAGTGTGGCATGTCAATAAGGGTGTGTGCACTTCTCATAGCCACAGTAAGCTTTGAAGGTTGTCAGTGTAATTGGATTTTATTGCTCATGCATGCAGTGCTAATGATGAGATCTGCAAATCAGACATCAGTCATTCACTATTGACATCTGTCCTCATATCATCCCAGGTATGTGTCAGACAAACACATAGGGGCTGTGAGCAACAGAGCAAACATAACTGCTACACATATACACATTCAGCAATGGTGTGTGCACTTGTGAGGTATGGTGCACAGTACATGCCAGGGTGCTGAACAGGTGCACAGTAATACTGTGAACATGGGTGCAGTGTGTTCCAGAGGAAGGGGCATCACCTACTAACACAACCCATGCATCACATAGATGTATAATGGTGGTAACAGGGATTGAGTATAGCTGAAGTGCATGCTGTTGAGTGTCATATGTCATGCATGTTGACAGTTGGGTAATGAGAGGTGTGTGTAATATCTTTGTGCCACCTCGCCTGTAAGTGTGTGTGTGTGTGTGTGTGTGTGTGTGTGTGTGTGTGTGTGTGTGTGTGTGTGTGTGTGTGTGTGTGTAGAGGTAAGCAATGATGTACAGGTCTTAAAGTATGTTTTTTGTTTTCCCCTCACAGGTGGTGAGGTGGGTCAGGGTCCCTCCTGCAGGTAAACTGATGTTAGTGTCCATACAGACTCTGACAATGATGATAGGCATGGTGAGGCACAGGTGGGGTTGTCAGGGCCTGAAGCTGTGCCATCAGTTGACATCCCACTGTTATCCACCCCATCCTCGCACACAGTCACATTGCCTATACATACCCCATCACTAGAAGCCATAGATGATGGACAGTTGGGAGGAGTGGTGGCATGGGACAGGACAGTGTGATGACTATGGCAAGTGTTTCTGTACATGGCAGCCATAGCCGGAAGACTGGCAAGGTACCACACAGGCAGATGTACAGGGGTGCTCATAGCAGGGCTGCTGGCCATCATGCCCCTGGCAGAAGTGCCACAGCAGGTGTCACCAGACACATGTTTCAGGCCATCATGGAGGCACAGGCACATATGGAACTTTATACCAGGCAGAGTCTGAGGCTCCAGTGTGCTACTCATTCTGCTGTTATTGACAAAATCCGTGATCTTGCAGGTGCCCACCGTTATTTTGCAGAGGTCCTGGATAGATGGTTGGGTGAGATGGTGGGAATCCTCGACCGTGCAATGTCTGTGTTAGAGCATATGGTGGGAGTAGAGCAACAGCCACATGGACATATGTCAGCAACACCAACAGGTGGAGGTCTTCGTGGATGTGCAACAAGTCAGAGTCACTCCTGTAGTGGCAGCACCAGCACTGCAGGAGGGGGTTGCTGCCCACACCACAATACAGATGGCCATGTACACGTGGCCCTGGCTGATCCCAACAGGGATCCAGATCCAGCGGACATTTGTTGTCATCAGGGGGGAGAGTACCATATCTGGCCTTGTACCTGGTAGCGCCCATGGAACCCCTGGTAGGCACAGTTCTCATGTCCATGGCCATGGACGGTGAACTGCACACCCTGCCATGTACAGTCTGCAGCTGCCCAACAAACCCCTGTATAGGGCAGCCACATGGCAATACTGTGTGTACACACACACACCACACACACACACACACACACACACACACACACACACACACACACACACACACACACACACACACACATACACACACACACACCACCAACACAGCTAGAGCATCTCCATACCTACAAACACCACATCTGCACAGCCCAATTAAAAACAAAACCCCCTAACACACACATGATGTCAACCAAATGGCTCAGCCTAGGTCTCTGGCAAACCCACAACACACTGTGCATATGATGATACATGTGCCACATCCCTGTCATCCATACCATCGATGCAGGGACAGGCTAATATGGTTCTGATGCACTGGGTGAATGTACTAAGGTGTAGCAATGTAATGCTGTGTGACATGTTTTCAGCAGGAAAGTTTAATGCTTACATGTCAAGATGTGTAGCTGTCCAGCCATGATGCATTACAGCTGTTATTAACACTGACTGATTGTGGTCTCCATAAGGTATTCAGTTTGTGTTGTAAGTGTCTATGTGTCAGCAGGATGTTGGTCTGCTGTTGTTTCCTACAAGGGGTATGGCACTGTGGTGACAGATTGACTGTGTCATATCCTGGGTACAGCTGAACACAAGTAACAGGTCTGTATAACAGTTACTGCATGTGCCATATGGCTGACAGGTCTGAGGGGTGTATACAGGGGAGTGCATGGTGGCTGATGTCAACAGCCCTTCTACAATGGACAATGGTAAGTGTACTGGGTGGCATCCATCGCATGTTTGTTTATAACACACACACAGACTTTGGTGTTGATGCAATACACAGAGAATACTGTACACATGGATGTACTTAATTTTCCAGTGAACCCATTTTAGTCTATGTAATTCCATCAAGACAAAATAGGCAAAACATCATATCAGTAAATAATCAGTCTGCTAGTTTAATGTCATTGACGATAGTACTGACAGGGTATATGTCCCCTTCCACAATGTAGTGCAAACCAGGTCTATATTACATTATCGAATACTAATGTAATCGAAAACATAACAGTCAACCTGTAAGTGTCAAAGTGCTAAAACTTCTAACATTTAATAAAAAGAAAAAACCTACCCAAATAAACCATTTAAACACTGTAAACAGGGGGGCAAGCCCCCCTGCACCCCCATGTGGGGCGCTGCACCCACCCACACCCCCCACTTCTTAAATATAACAACTCTGAGATCCCACTATAGTGCAGACAATGGAAAACGTCCATTTCTGCACTGTACGGAGATCTCTGTTGAAACGTTCGAGGTTCTAGCACTTCGACATTTACAGATCGACTATTACGTTTTCAATTACATTAGTATTCGATAACGTAATCTAGACCCATGCAATCCTGGAGTTTGTAAACATAGGTGTGCTGGTGTAGGTGGCACAGCCCTCCACTTTGGAGAGTGTGGGGTGGTGTAGAGCCACAGATATTGTGACTGACAGCTACTTAACCTGTAAACATAAACTGTACAGTATTACAGGAGACTAAGTAGGGGAATACACACAACAATAACCCCAATAAGCGTGTCTGTGTCCACAACATCAACAACCAACTATATATACCAACTCCAGTATCACTGTACAGATCCACAGTGGGGAAGAGGCCATTTACACATCTACTACTAGTTTGATGGGATGAATTTCCACAAGATGATTCCTTTGAAATTTTACTATTTGCCAGTCAGTTTTTGGACAGATGACCTCCTGGGATATGAATTTTCTGCAAACTGAAGTAGATCCCTTCACATACACACACACTTACTTGGCTACACTGAGAGTAGAAACCCTACTTAGGTACTTATTGCTACTAATGTGTTTGGCCTTATTTGCACACACCACACAGCTTTTAGGATGAGGTGTGTCTCAAGTTTCTTAAGTGAAGAGCATCACCAGGCCTTGTTCAGTATGGTAATGGGGGATGTACTGGGTGTTAATGAACAGTACATAGTATGACATACTGTCATATACACACTGACAAACAGAAAATAGTCTTAGAGACATCTGAGAGACCTGTGTTTATCAGTGCTAACTACCTTATTAGTGAGTCCATTCTGTTACAGATAGTCTGCATACAGCACATGAATCATTGGGCTGGATAGTGTAATCAGTTACCTGTATGGTTGATGGTGACAGTGGTCCTCATACAGTGGACCTTGGGAAATGTACTGGGGGTACCATGGTGTAAAGACAGTATACCCAGCACCCACACCCCACATTGGATATTTTACTCACTGAAACCCATGATAATACTCTGAC